>NC_141137.1:35086841-35241305 GCF_053477565.2 Lygodium microphyllum
GATAGTAGGGTCTTCCAGAAGCTCACCTGCATCTGCGCTCAGCTTCACATTCTGCTCCAAAGAAACTGAAATAGGCTTACAGCCTGTCATCCCATATTTGGACAACATGCCCAATCCATACTGCCTTTGCAAGAGCTGTATCCCACTTGGTGATCTAATCACCTCAATGCCCAAGAAATAACGCAGCTCTCCCAAATCCTTCATCTCAAACTTCTGCTTCCATAGCATTTTCACATGAAGGATATCTTCATCACTCTCACCTGTGATAATCAAATCATCAACATAAATGACAAGCAGCATAATATCTTTCTCTGTTTTTCTCACATAAAGTGAGAAATCTGCCTTGGAAATCTGAAAGCCAATAGTGACAAGATACTGTCCTATCTTGTTAGACCATGCTCTAAGTTCTTGCTTCAAGCCATACAATGCTTTCTTCAACCTGCAAATAAACTCAGGATGAACAACATGCACATAACCTGGTGGCTGCTCCATATATACCTCTTCTTGCAAATCACCATGCAAGAAGGCATTCTTTACATCCATCTGATGTAAAGACCATTCCTTTGATGCAGCCATAGCAATGACTGCTCTTACGGTTGCCATCCTTGCAACTAGACTGAATGTTTCTTCATAATCAATGCCATATGTTTGTGCATACCCCTTCACTACTAATCTTGCCTTGTATTTGTTCACAGAACCATCTGCATTGTGCTTCACCTTATAAACCCACTTACAACTAATTGCATTCTTACCTTTAGGCAAAGGTACCAATTTCCATGTACCATTTGCTTCCAAGGCATCCATTTCTTCATCCATGACTTTCTCATATTTTTCTTTTCCCATGGCTTGCTCAAAAGAAGTGGGTTCTGGTTCCTGTATCACTTTGACCATATATGCATAGTGAATGGTTGTAAATCCATCATATTTCAGCCTATCCACAGGATACCTAGCTCTGGTAGACTTGCGCAAAGTAGGTTCACTCCCAGGTGCTCTCAAAACATCCTTGGTCTTCCTTACTCCACGTGTAACAATAGAAGGAATACCCAACTCATCATCAATGCTCTGTTCTGAGTCACTGGATTCACCATCCACATAAAAGTGACCTGCATTCACATCAAACATGGGCTGCTCTACCTTCTCTTTTCCTTTTCGTGATACCTGCATACCACTATCTGCATTACTTTGAGAAGATTCTCCTGATCTTAATCTGCCTGTCCATGGCGAAGAATGTGAATCACTGCTAGAGGACGCTCCAGGTCCACTAATATCCTGTGGACTGCTGCTGTGAATTCTGTGCAACATTACCATTTTGTGCATCTACATTATCAATCACATTTACTGGTTTATACCAGCTACTCATCTCATCAAAAATAACATCTCTGCTCACTGTAAACTTACGAGTAGAAGGGTTATAGCATCTATACCCTTTCTACTGCAAAGAGTAACCAATAAAGATGCACTTCTCAGCTTTTGGATCCAACTTGGATCTCAACTCATCTGGCACATGAACATAGGCAATGCAACCAAAAATTTTCAAATGAGAAATATCTGGTTTCCTACCAGTATACCTCTCCTCTGGAGTCATCCCATGTATTGCTGCAGTGGGAGTCTTGTTCATTATGTAGACTGCTGTAGCAACTGCCTCAGCCCAATAAAAATCTGGCAGGTCTTTTTCATTGAGCATGGCACGAGATACCTCTCCAATATGCCTGTTTTTTCTTTCTACAATTTCATTTTGTTGTGGGGTATGACTACATGAATATTGCTGCTTTATGCCATGCTCCTGCAAGAACCTTGCAAACTCATTTGAGAGGTACTCTCCCCCTCCATCTGACCTTAGGCATTTTATTTGTAGGCCTGTTTCTTTTTCAATCATAGCTTTAAGAGTTTTGAAATGCCCAAAAACTTCACTTTTCTTTTTCATAAAATACACCCAAACTTTTCTGCTATAGTCATCAATAAAAGTGACAAAATAATGACAACCTCCAAGAGATACAGCTTTAGTAGTTCACACATCAGAGTGGATTAATTCCAATGGCTTCTCACTCTCTTGAACATGTCTAGGAAATGGTTTCCTTGCCTGTTTTCCAAATTGGCAGGCTCCACATACCTTATGCATTTCTGCAACCTTGAATTTAGGCAATCATGCAACAATATTTTGGGCCTGCATTGATTTAAGTCGATGTACATTAACATGACCAATGTGTTTATGCCAGATATCAATATCTGCAACTACATCGGTCCCATGTGCAAACATTGCTGCACTCAATTCAGACATGTCTGCATCCAACGTAAACATTCTGCCCTTCTTCTTTCCTTTTGCTATCAAGCGACCTTTATTTTTCATATCCTCAACAAAGCATCCATGAGGATTAAATCTGACGTGCAAGCCTTGCTCAACCATTTGACCAACAGAAACTAGATTCTTGGTGATATTCGAGACATGAAATACATCGGATAGGTATTTCTTTTTCCCATCCTGCATAGACAAAGGAATTTTTCCAATCTACATAATAGGATGTGCAGTATCATCACTAGTCTCCACAAATCCTGGTTTTTCCATTTTCCTTGCATCCTCCATCCATTCTGCATGACCTGTCATGTGGTTTGATGCACCTAAGTCAATATACCACACATCATTGCTTTTTTCTACACTTGTCACATAATTGTTCATGTGTTGCACCATAAACAAATGCTCATTTTTGTCATCACCCTGTCTACTAGAAGATGCATAATTCCCTTGTTGCAATTTTTCATTCATGATGTCATTCTGCTTTTTATAGCAGTCTTTAGCCATATGACCCATTTTACCACAGTAGTAGCATTCAACATTGTTGTTTGCATTTTGGCCTCTTTGCCATCCACCACGACCTCTTTGACTCCCCCTGCCTCTAGAGTTACCACGTCCTCCTCCATAGGACTGGTTTTCTTGAGTTTGCTGCATATTCTGATTTCTACCACGGCCTCCAGATCAGCCTCCTCTACCTCTACCTCTACCTCTTCCAACATTTGATTAGAAGACAACTTCTTTTGAAGTTCCTCCTAAAGAAAATGCACCACCATTTCTCTGCTCCTCAGAAATTAGAAGAGCAATCAACTCCTCAAAATCAGGAAATCTTTCACGGATGGAAATGGATGTTTGGAACTGTGCATAATCCTTTCCTAGACCATTCAAGGTCACAGAAACTAAATCATCATCTTCCACTGGCGACCCAATGGAAGCAAGTGCATGTGCAATCTTCTTCACCTTCATGTGGTAGTCATTGATGCTCATATTTTCTCTTTGCACATTATGCAACTCTTGCTTGAGCTGCATTTTCCTAGCTTGCATATTTGTGCTATATATTTTTGACAAAGTATCCCATGCCTCCTTTGGCGTACTTGCATCTTGAATATGCACGATCATAGAGTCTGAAATGCTGATAGACAACCAGTACATAACTTTCCTGGCTCTCTCATGCCATGCTTTAAATGCCTGCATTTGCTATTGATTGGGAACATCAGGAAGAACTGGTTTTTCTTCATTTCCTGCAACAAATTCCCAATATCCTTTTTCCATAAGGAAATTCGTCATTCTAAACTTCCATGCTTGGAAGTTGTTATTGTCAAGCTTTTCAATGACAATCTGTGAAAGAAAATCAGACGCCATTACAGAAGACTGCAAAAAATTCTGTCACTGCAAAGAACACAGCTTCAGCCTCACAAGGGCAAATCTGCAAAACTGACGAAAGTGGTATTTGACCACACAATCACTTCCTAGTGACGATTTTGCATCAACATGCAACAAGGATGATTTTGTAACTCCCAATGTCTCTGCACACAGGCTTACAATGCAATTTCTACAGTAACTTTTCACTGACCTGTAGAACAGTGGTCGCACAGCATAAAACTAGGCCTTTTCTTGAGTGAGTGTAGAAAACTTCCGCCTCCAAAACAGGCCCCAAAATGGCCTCAAATAAAAAAAACAAGGTCACCTAGGGCTAAATCCTTGCCCCGCAGCATATACTGCCCTCTTGCTTCACCGCGAAGGGAGTCTCAACCTGAGACAATGCACTCTTGCAATTTCCGGCTGTGCTACCTGCAGAGATCTGCTCCCAAAACAGAAAATGAAAGCAACACTGCTCCTCTTACCAGAACACTGCGAGCTTGGCTTGCTTTCTTGAGCTCCTTACCACGAACAAGGCTCTGATATCATGTCAAGATTGTGGGAGAGAAGGAAGGAATCTCACTTGTAGCTTTCTTGCTTGCACAATGGGGGAATACACACAAAGGTGGAGGCTGAAAATAGTTTTCCTCTTCTTAGTTATGTAAGCCAAAAAGAAATCAAGTACAAAGAAATAGAAGAACCCTATATATGGGTCTCAAACCAAACTCAACTAACTAAGGTGGCATACTAACTAAGCCACGAACTAGAGTAGATAAGGATAGCTATCATGTAGCTATTATTCATGGGCGGTGTACCAACCGCATCTGCAACTGACAAGTCGGTGACATAAATGCACAACGGTCACCCTGGCATATCACGAGTGGAGCTCGATATCTCAACAGTAAGGTTTCATGTATGCTTCCTCATCATTCAAATTCTCCACGTAGTGGACTAGAGCATTGCTTGGTGGGTGGGTTATGAAACGTCCAGATGGCCTAGGTATGCATGTGGGATTAATCTCCATTCTAGGAATGGCTGGTTTTGCATTGTTAGTGCTAGAAGAGCCAATGAGGCTCCCCTTTCGAAGAAGTTTGGTGGCCTATTCCCAAAGTATGGCTGGGCATATGGAAGTCTCCTCGGTAGTCTCTAATGCACAGCATCATGGCCAAACCTACCCCAATTGGTGCAATGTTGGGATCGAGGGTCCTGATATTCTATTGGAAGGTGGTTTTTGTCGCAATTCACGCATTGGACATCGGGCATGTAGCTCTCCTCACCATCTCTTGAAGCCTAGATAGCTCCAACTTCATCTCTACTAGCTCTTAGCTCTGGTCAATGCTTTTCCCTTTGCCTTGGGTGCTTGGGATTGATCATTCGCTAGATGTCGTGGCTTTCTCTAAGGATCTAGAATTAGCATTATCTCAATTTGAGCTCCTAGAACTTCTCTCCTTGAGTTGGTTGTCCACTCGTATGGTCTCTTCAAAGACCCTAGCTAGTATGTGTCTTTGCAAGCTCAAGTTTCTTGCTAAGGCCTTGTTGAGTTTCTCGCTATAAATTCTGTATATAAACACTTTGGAGACCACTCTTTCATTGGGTCGTTCATTAGATGGGATTCTCTTAAAGAGACTCCACATCTGGGTAACGTAATCCCTAATGTCCTCCTTGTCCTTTTGTTTGATGTTCACACATTAGCATACTATGAGATTGTCAGAATACCTAGCCTCGGAGAACCTCTTGATGAAGAGATCCTTGAGGTTGTTGAAGTTATACCATTCCACCGCATCTAAGCTAATGTACCATGTCCTACCCTTGTCGCCTAGGAAAATACTGAAGGCTTGTGAGCATTGGGCAAGATCCATGAAGCCATTGGTCTCGCAGACTTGTTCAAACTACTCTATGAAGCTGTAAGGGTCGTTACCCAGTTGGTATTTTTCTAACTACTTTGCGATTGCGGGGCTCATTGAATGGCTCTTGAGCGTTGGTTGATTTCTAACACTGCAAGCAACGAGGTTGCTAGGGCTACCATGCTATGCTCTGAGGCTGTATTTTTTATGAGCTGCTTCATGAGAAGGTCACTCAATGCATCAAGTCCGTTGCCTCTAGCGCTCTCTCCCTTTCTACATTAGGTCCTGCCCAATTCTTATTGGATAAAGCTAAAACATGTTGGACCTCCCGCATCTCTATGTCTTGTTGCAATTTCCTAGCATGTTGCTCATGGTTGTATGTTGTTATGCATTGTGGTGCTTGCCGTGCTAATCTCCTCTCCTCCTCAACGTGCACTATAATGTTCTCAATCGACCTACCATGGTTCTCCATCCTGGTTTGTAATTCATATTTATTAACCATCTATTGGATATCAATTGGGAAATCTCCCAAATCGAGTTGATCATTCTTGCGGTTGGAGCTAAGTCTTGATATATTGATGGCTTCTTGCTCCACTAGGCTATCAATTAGTAGGCTCATTAAGTTAGGAATGATGTGTCTCCAATGGTGTCACTCCTTCTATGCTCTTGAGTCTTCAGTTTCTTGACTCTCTCTTGGTCCCATTGATCGGGGTTCTTAGTCACCCATCTAAGTCTGAGGATCATCTCTTATTAGTGGGTTCGATCCGCTTATCATGTATTGGTATGTTTTTTCTTATTGCAAATAGCCCTCAACTTATGTGTACTCAATGTTTATGTGGTGATCTTTTTCATGCGTGGTGCAAAATCAGGCTTTCAACTTTCAAGTGCACTTCAAGTATCAAGGTACAAATAGAAGATGAACAATGGAGCTCTTGCTCTCCTCTCATTTTGGTTTCAGCCAAACATGGCTCTAAGCATGATTACTAGCCACTTTCAAGAGTCGATTAGGGTCTCTATTGCATTTCCCTAGCTTGGTTAGGGTGTAATCACGGTTTGCGAGTCAATTTGGGACACTAAGTGGGGCAGATAGCTAACAGGTTAGCTAGTGCTCGCTTCTAAGTCGTCAAATCACCGTTTCTTCCATTTTTCGTGTCTAGAAGTCATCTAACTCATCTGTAAGGCTTCTAGAGGTTCATCGGGCATGGGTCCATGTTTGTTAGGGTCTGGAGATGTCAATTTTGCCTAAATTCACATTTTGCCAAGTGGTCAGAATTGCAAAGGTCAAAATCCCAGACTCGGTCCGAGGCCAAGTGAACCGAGTACAGATGGGCCAAATGGCATGCTTCAAAGGCATCTAAGTGAGAGACATGCTTCAAAGGCATCTCAAACTTTTGGGGTGGGGTGGGGGGGGGGGGGGGGGGGGGGCGCACAAGTGCTATTTGGATTATTATCATCTTTTGCATTTAGCAATCCCAAAGGATATTCTTGAGAAGAAGAAATTCAAAAAAGTAAAGAGGCAATGCTTATAATATTTTATTAAGCATCATTCTATGGATTTTGAGCTAGTGCAGAAGACTTTAGATAGTACTAGTATTAGTCGAGATACATATACACAAATTTTCTAGCTAATGTAATCAAATATGAAACAAGGTTAGCTATGGAATTGTTTACTTCCAAGGCCATTTGTGGCAATTTCTTTCATATATTTTTGCATGACAATTACATACCAGTATAAAGTATGATTGGAGTATGGTTCAACCTTATTGTATATGGCTATAATCCGTCAAGAAAATATAAACCAAATACAATTAATGGTACAATAAAAATTACAGCATACATTGAGCTTCAAACATATATTAATTACAAACTTCAAAGTAAAGAGTCATGAATCATAAAATAGTTAAAACTCCAAGTCTCAAGTTTACGTGATATGTCAATTATTAAAATGTGAGAGAAAATTCCAATAGATAAACAAATCATGATGGATCATGATAGATCATAAGTCTACTAAACCAAGATCCAAGACATCAAGAATACTTTTTAAAATACTGACTAAAACAATAGTAGTAGGGTCAATATTTTGGTGAGGATGAGAATGAGAATGTAGTTTGAGGCTTAGGCATATATTCTATCTTGTTATTAAAGCATTTCAAAAATGCCAAGATCATATGCATAAAAAAATAGACATACAACATGTCTCAAATTACAATCCCACTCATCCTCACTAAAATGCGTAGCTAGAATCTAAGACAAGACTTTTAGTAAGCTTGGAACCCTCTCATCTCTCTCTCTCTCTCTCTCTCTCTCTCTCTCTCTCTCTCTCTCTCTCTCTCTCTCTCTCTCTCTCTCTCTCTCTCTCTCTCTCTCTCTCTCTCTCTCTCTCTCTCTCTCTCTCTCTCTCTCTCTCTCTCTCTCTCTCTCTCTCTCTCATATACTCTACTTTCTCTCTCCTCTCTACTCTTTGCTTCAACTATCCTCTCTTTTCTTTGTTCACCCTCTCTTATTCTAAAGTGTGAGATACTCTCCAAATAGAATAGAATAATCAAAAGCTCTAAATTTTCTATGAGCTTATGTTGAAGTATGAGAAAATCTCTAATCCAATTTAATAAACTCTTAACTATTATAATTATTCTAAGTATCAGAATTTCTCTAATCTTATAGAATGATCAAGCTTTAAAATTTAGTAAATAGATTTAGTTTATATGTATGTATGTATGTATGTCATAATATCCAATTTATATAATATTATTTTATATTTATTTATTAATTAAAGTATCAAATTATTTATTTAAATTTTTAAAAAAATCAATTTAGTTATTTAACTATTTATTTATTTTATTATTTTAATCATTTCAAAAGTTATATATATTGAACTATTTTATCTAAGTTCACTATTATCTTAAAGTACTAGAAAACCTGTACAATAATAACTAAACAATACTAAATCTAATTTCAAAATTTTCAATTTGCAAGTTTCATGCCAATTTAGCTAGATGCTCAAACACAAGAACTTGTAAGATTCTAAGAACATTATATTTCTTAAGTATATAAAGGAAGCTCTCTAATCTAAAACTTTTTTATCAAAATCATTTTTGATTGAAAAGATTTGGATCAAAGTGTAAGCACTATTTGGCGATTCCTTAAGAAGGTGATGTGTCACCAAATAATACATTTAGGGACTAATTTTGGCCATTATTCTTGTGAAAAACACTTTCTGAAATAATGTAAAATACAACCTACTTTAGCATTGTTTTACGTGTAGCCCTAGCTTCTACCTATTTGATCATGTTGTCTATTACAACTATGATATAGTGGGTCTAAGAGTAGTGTGATGTGGGGCTGATTGGACCCATGGGTCAATATAGTTATGAGCTCCATTTTGTCTCTCCTTATAGGAACCTTGGTGTGTTGGCACTTGCTGTAATGTTTGATCAAATGAGGAACATCTTTAAAGAAAGTTGACTAGTATAGTTTGATTGTAGCACTTTTTGCACTATGGTCTTAGCATTGGTAATGAATGGTATCTAAAGAGGGTTGGCCAATATAGTTGTGATTGTAGCACTTTTTGCACTGTGCTCTTGACATAAAAAAGGCCTCATGCTATTCCTCCATGTGCCTTTCGTAGCACATCCTCAAATTCGTGTTCACAAACGCATCTCCTTAGTAGATCATCCTATCCTAATCTATACAATTAATTAATTGGTAAGATCTAATCTTAAGAATGAGATATATGAGTCTAGACTTCTCTATTGGGTGCTCAAGTAATTTGTATTCAAGTTATTGCACAATGTCATTTGCCCAATAGGTAATAGATTGACTTTAAAAGGCCGGGTATCTTGTTGTACAATGAGAACAAGTGGGAGTTGGTAGGTTATCATAAATTCTAGTTGCCTTTTCTCTACTTGTTACATGGAACATATGATCAACAGTATAGTGCTACTTTTCTGTTTTCATGACCACATTGAAATTGAACTCTAGTAACAAAAGTAGCCAACTTTCTATTCAACTAGTGATGAAAGTTTTGTTCACCAAGTACAATAGGGCTTGACGGTCTACAAAGAAGGTAAAGGAAGTGGCAACTAGATAATGATGAAATACTTTTATGATATATACCATACCTAGCCCTTATTCTTTCATTGTGGAGTATTTGGCCTCAATTTCTCTAAGTTGTATATTGGTGAAACTCATTGTAAAGTCCATATTTTACTCACTAGGTTGGCAAAATATTGCTCTAATCACTATCTTTGAAGCATCAATGTGAACATGGAATATTACTTTTTTATTAGGGAATCTTAGGATAGATGTAGTGATTAGAGCCTTTTTTAGGGATTCCTAGCTCTTTGGCACTCCTTTGTTTATTCCCAATTCATTAAGAGCTTATACAACAGTCTCACAATGGTCTTGTAATGTAGCACAAAGTGTCTATAGTAATCAACATGGCTAAGAAAGTAGTGTATATCTTTGGGATTTTTGAGTGGTGCAATCTCCAAGATGATTGAGATCTTGGTTGTATCCATGGAAATACCATGCTTAGATACCACATAGCCAAAAATGAGTCCATGTTTAATCTAGAATTGGCATGTGAGTGGATTCAACAAAAGTTGATATTAACCAAACTTCTCTTAGTTTATGGAGATGCTTGATCCAACACAAAGATCATCCACAAATACCTCAAAACACTTGCATAGCAATCTCTTGAATATTGTGCACATCAAACATTGGAAAGTAGCTGGTGTATTGATCAATCCAAAGGACGTGATTATATATGCGAACACTTTCCATACCATGGCATAGGTTGTCCTCTACCAATTTTCTAGATGGACTTATACTTGATTATAACATGAAAACTCATTGAGGAAGCTATATGCCTCCTTCCTTTTCGACTCGCTTGATCATGTGCTCAATGTACAACAATGGATAACGATCTTTCTTAGTGGCTACATTTGACCTTTTATAGTTAACATGTACTTGAATCTTTCCATTCTTCTTGAGTACCATTAGTATGGGTGACAACTGCTCTATATGCTCAATCTTGCAGATGAACCACGAATTGAGAAGATTGTCCTATTCTTTTCTAACAAGATTCGTATCTCATTTGTATACTTGGGTTCATCGGGTATGATCTTTGCTTTGTGGGCTTGACATTGGGGTACTTGGGATTGTGTGCATTAGCATATGTGGGGGTACTCCCTTGAGGTCAATATATGTTCAATAAAACAATTTTTGGAGCTCTGAGAGTAGCCCAATGAGCTTTCTCTCATCATCTTCCACAAGGTCATCAACTATGTACACTGGCTTGGGGGTTTTCTCTTTCTTGGTGGGGTTCACCTCTTTGCCTTTATAAGTTCTTCAATTAGCTAGTTGGAATTTTCCCTCCCTCTTTGCACCAAGAATCATAATAATACACTATCTCTTTTTTAATCTGGTGAATTTCTCAGGAAAATCTTGGGATTTATTTTGGTTATAATTCTTAAAGTCTTGATTTTTTTGAGTCTCCTTCAATTTCCATCTCCTTAGGTGCATAAGTAGTTTTTTAAAAATTTATGTATCTTCGTTGGGTTGAGAGATCTTAAGATCGAGATTAGTGTGTGAACACTTAACTTTGAACCTATTGCATTTGACTCTTAAGGAGAGTCCATGTCAATGTCCTTGACTCCCTCTATCATAGAGACTTCAAGAGTCAAAACGAGATCAGTGAGCTTATACCTTGATCATTCATTATCCAAGAACTCTGAGCACTCTACACATTCCAACTCAAATTTAACTTTTATCACTTTGACATTTGGCATTGCATCACTAGGAACCCTTCAATTCGTTACAATTTGGAGCTTGCCAGGATTTTCTCAATGGTTTCACCATCAGAATTGCAGTCTTAAGATTCATCATCTACTTCTTTTGCACATTCAATCTTGGACATGTCCTCTTCTTCATAGTTGTCCTCTGGGTCTTTTGGTTCCATTAAGGGCACCAAAATGTTATTTTGATGATGGAACGCCACTTTATAACTTGGTGAATTTCCAATCAAGTTGTTGGAGCACCTCCTAAAAGATTAGATTAGCCTCAAGTTTATCCTTTCACCATCACTGCATGAAACTGCCAATCCTCAAATGTAATTGAGTCAAGGTTTTTTCTGAAGTTTAGGGTAATCAATGGGGATATTGAACCCCTTAGCTCTAGGTCAATGGGGATATTGAACCCCTTAGCTCTAGCTCAAGGTTTTTTGTGAAGTTTAAGGTAATCAATGGGGATATTGAACCCCTTAGCTCTAGGTCAAGACCATTCCCCTCATCTAAGAATGGGTATCATAAGTCCATTGGTTGGGCTCAACCATATGTGCAATGCGCTCTTCTCCACTCTATTAGCTCATTTTCTTGTGGGCTTCTTTATATTCACTCTTCTATGAATAAAGGTTTAGAGTGGCAAGAATATGCATCCAATCCTGGTCATATTTAGGGCAGTGGATGTATTTGTCAAGAGGGCTTGTTTTGTAGGCATGTAATTGTGTCTCCTTGAAGCATGCCAAAGATGGTATATAGTTTGATAGGTTTAATCTTCTAGATTTCCATTATGACTAATTCATGCATTGCCTAAGAAGACTCAACCATTTCCCTTGTCTTTGATTGGTTATGAGCATTTTGCATCCAAGGGTGATCAAGTAGTAGATCATAATCTACCCCTTTCATGACCATGAGGTTTACTAAAAAATTAATCCCAGAAATCCTAATAGGCAAGTTTTTCAATACTTTTAGCAGTCTCAAGACTTTGAATTTATAAGCCATGGTGAGGTTGAAATGCACATTCTTGAATGGCGGCTTTCCACATGCCTCTAGAACTAATTGGTTGAAAATACTAACTCTAGCTCTTGTATCTCTAATGCCACTTCAAAGGAAGGTACCTAGAGCCTCTAATGGAAGGATAAGTGGCATCTTCCTAGAATGTGTTGACCCCAAGTGCCCATGGAGACAAAATCATGCTTCAAGGTGGTGTTGTTCTTTTGCAAGTTCTTTCGTAGAGTATGAATTGATTGCTCTAAAGGTATGGTCCTTCCATCTACCCAGAGTTTGAAACTCTTATAGAGGTTAAGACTACTCTTTAGTAGTATTCCTAGTGGCATTATCATGTTGGTTGAGGCCAATGTGGCAATAACACTAGGAGCCACTCCTTCTATTGGAACGTGGCACTCCTTCCATCTTGACATTGTCTTAGCATCAATCAAACTTCGATTCATTTTTTGCTTGATGGGATCTAAAGCTAGTATCTCAACATTGTGCTTTCTTAATAGCTTTTGATAATGGTTCTTTGATACATAACCCTATCAGAATCATGTCATATGCAGCTTTTGATCTTGTTCTTCCACTTGGGCTTCTTGTACCCACTCAACCAAGATGACAATGCCACTAATTCTCTTATCCCACTAGGCAATTACCAACTATGACTAGGATAGCAGAGTTTTCTAGTGGGGTAGGAAAATTAAGTCCCAAGCTAAGGTAAGAGAAATTTGAATTGGGGTTTGAATTGACCAACTATGCCTTTAGTATTCTAGTGCTAAGAATATATGGTGAGAGAATAGGAATGGGCTAGCTATCCCCTAATGATGCAAGATTCAATGTGCATAATGGAACTTTATTCTCCTTAACCAATACATATAAGAAGTTTATGTGCAAGGAAAGACAGCCTAGTCCCTCATTGGAACCTTAGAGAATCCTTTGCTAATAGCCAACAAAAGTCTCATCCGTCCATGAGCAACACTATCCAATGCCACTTTTGGGAATAGTGGAGTTAGTTGAACATAGGAGTTTCGCCCTACCTAATAGGGAACAATGAATGGTCACCCTAAAAGCAATATAAAACCCATCTAAGAAATATCACTCCACAACCAATCAAATATGAGAGTAGCTAATATTGCATTTGATTTAGAGATTATATGAAATGAGAGAGATCTAATTGTTAATCCCTCTATCATAGCATATTGGCCCCCCTAGGACATTGTTAGCTCAGGTTCTAATCTCCTATATAGGCACTCACAAATGTGCACCTTTAATCCTAGCAATGTAGAAATCCACTTGACTAATTTGGTCCACCACTCTATAGGATGCGGTCATCAATATATTCATCCTCTTTCTTTTCACCACTCATTCAATATACTTTAGTTATTTAATTACTACCACAATGTGTTTAACACACATGTTCCTTCTTTGCATCAGTAGCAATGGTCCATTGAAACAATACCCTTAATCAAACAAATAAGAACAACAAGTTTCTCAATATAACGATCATCTATAAAATTTCAAATCACCATTGGGGGCTAAACAAAATAGTTGGCATGAAGTTTTCTTAAAGGTCCTAAGCAAGATGCGGGATTGAAAACTAGCACATGGAAAGTTATGAAGAAGTGATGGAAGACATGTCTTGTGCCTTTTGGGAGGAAGAATATAGATGGCTTTAGCAATTACTTTCCTCATATTTCCATAGGGAATAGTTCCAAGGTTTTATCCCATGACTAGTAAGGTTTTTCTTGGAGCTACAGGGATCTATTCCAAGATTTGAGTTGATGCAAACCTATGTTTGGTGTGGGGATTGAAGCATCAATATCTAAATATTGAGAGCATGTGCATCATCCTATGTTAGTTAGTGCTAATGGCCATGATGAATTCATAGGATTGAGACATGGATAATGAATGAGGTGATCCTTAACATTCATATCCTCTTGATGATGATGACATTTTTTATTACTAGAAATTGATATGACAAAGATGTTCATGGTTGATGATTCAAGGCCGTGAACAAGTTAGTAGCCTTGAGGCATAAAGCTACAATGTATGTGACAATGGCATGGTGCATATGAAAGCATCAACAACATTGAGTTAGAAGAGAGGGAATATAGAATAATGATGAAGAGTGGGAATATAGAATAATGAAGATGTGGATTTAACACATGTTGCTAATGCCTACGATGGTAGAAAGGTGATAAAAAGCACCCCAATGGTCCAATTGGCAAAGATGGGTGAAATGGCCTATGGTGGTAGACATAAACACAAAAGAGGTGTTTTAAGTCACTAATCCAAAATGCAAACCTATTAAAACTAAACTTAAGAATGGCATACTCGCAAGTGTTGACAAAGCTATCAGAAGATATGCATAATTTCAATATACGAAGCACAAGAATTTAAGGGCACAACATACACGAGTTTAATATACAAATTATAAGAGTTTGAGGCCACAAAATCATAGAAGAATGTAAACAAACATTGGTGCAAGAAAGATACAATATAGTCATGAGATTTCTTGCAACCACATGAAGTAAAAGAAATATGAAGGCTAGATTGTACAAATCAATGCTTTTCATCTATATAATATAGAAAGCAAGGAAATACCAATCCTACACTTTGCTTACATGGTATGCACAATATGCCCTCATTAGAACTAGGAAGGGTTGATGATAGGGTTAAGAATTTTCCAACAGACATAAAAAATTGGGGTGTAACTAGTTGGTTGTCGACCAAGACCTCCACTATGAAGTGGTGGGTCGATTGAGAGCCTCCATCTCAACCCTAACAAATACTTAGGCCTACATTTCCATTACAAGTTTTAGTTTTGGCATTCTCAATTTGATTATGTTGTCTTATTCACACTTCTTTCACAAAGATACATTATAAATCATTTGTAATATGTGATCTTTTGACATTAAAGGGTCAAAAGACTCCATTGATTATTGTAAAAGCATAACTTATTATCATTGAGATTAGAAGGAGCTACATGATGCTCACAAAAGAGCAAAGTGAGCACAACGTGTCGCCTACTAAATAGATTGAAAGAGCCAATAAAAGAGATTAGATGGGCAAGATGGAGGGCTAAGTAGTCTTCTTCTTCTTCATTCTTCATTGCTTCATTCTCTCTATCTTCTCATACACACAATGAGAAATAAAAATGGATAGTATCTCATGTTGACTTTTCCATGAAGTAGCTTCACACTCTTCTCTTAATTTATTCGTCCACACATACATATAGCAATAGTCAAATATATTAACACCTACAAACCACATAATACATAGTGAATAGGCTTGTTCAATTGCCAACTACTATTTCATCATAGTAAATTTTACCTACTCTAGAGCCCAACCTCTCAAACAATGTAGGGATGATGAGGGTCCGAGTTAGTTTTTGAAGAGAAAAAGCACAATTAATGGGTTTGGTCAGTGAGCTGACTAGTATTTCATCATCATACAATGATTTACCTACTCCAAACTCTCAAAAAATGTAGGGCTAATGAGGGTCTAGGTTAGTTTTTGAAGGAAAAAGATTCCTTGGTGTGGCTTCTATTTCATGTGATGAACGTCCCCAATAGGAAAGTGAGGGAGATTTTGCTAATAATCGTCTAAATTTTTGTAATGTAAAAAATCATTGAAGATCTAATACCATCAATATAAAATAGCTACTAGTCAATAACCCATTCGGTCCCATCAATGAAACTGAATTCCAAAAATGGGTGCGCTTCTTGCATAGTGAGCTCCTTAGACCAAGCTACTCTTCCTGTGTTGTTTGCTCCTGGTCCAAAGCATTTGTATTGGCCATAATACACAGTCCTATAAAATAAAAAATTTCAAGGGAGTTATTTATCCTATCCAAACAATATTTTCCAAGTAGAAATGGTTGTGTCTCAATCCTAGTTGTATAGAATAATTTAAACTATGTAAATAATTAATTTTCTTTTGCACTATTTTTAAAGTATTACTAGCTTAAACTAATATTTTCATTTGTAATCTTGTGCATTAGGGAATTTAAGATATGGTTTAAAGTATCACCACTTACAGTTCCCTTTTAGGATCACCCCAATTGTACCATCCTTTTGGAACAATTATACTATCCATGAAGGTGTAGGAATACACAACACGAGAAAAGGTTCCCCATGCTCTTCCAAGGTAAAGAGGGCCTGATCCAGTGACCTTACAATTCACAAATGAGAATCCACTATCATCTTGTGAGCTATTTCTACTTTGAGCAGTTAAAGCTTCATAAGGGGCTCCAATTGCATGTAGATGACAACTCTGTTGAAACAAATCACAAAACATATTTAAGATTCAGATCCTTAAATCACATTAAATAGTTTTAAGCAAAAAATACATGTTCTTTGAATGTAAAAACAAACGAGCTTTCCCAAAATCCAAAGGAATATGAGAATGGCATGCCTTGATGATTCTAATATTAATGATGAGAGTAGTTCAATGGCATGCTTTACTCTCCCCACCAAATCTTCAAGTTAACCTATCTCTATAAGCATTTTAAGAATTGCAAAGAAACTATTGCAATGTGAAGTGCTACATACTAAGAATTGTAGAAACTTACAAACAATATTTCCATCAAATTTCAACAAAAAAAAGAGTTTGCCTTTCAATATATATGTCATTAACTAAAACTCTCACTAAAGGACATGGCAATTAAGACATATCAAAATGATAAAGTGTGAGCAAAGCTGAGGACATGTGTAGGAGGTTTCCAAAAAGATAGGCTTGGGGAGAGAAGAAACTTACTTTGTACATGGAGAGACCATCACCAAAGATGAAGTCCACTGAGCCTTCCACATAGCAATCTTGGAAGAAATGGCGGCCTTTGTGGTCATAGAGGGTGTCTTGGGCACCCAAGAATTGGCACCCTTGAAATACTGCAGCATCCCCAGATATCCTCAATGCCACAGCTTGTTGATTCTTTGAGCCTGGGCTTGGCCTAGGGGCTGTGTTCTACAAGTCATTTAATATGCACAAGATTTGAGGAATCAAAAGTAACACATGATAGAAACTATAAACGCTCACCACATAATTCACAAAACTAAGAAGCAAAGGCAACAATGTTGTTTGTGGTGCAATCACTTTCTAAAAGAAGTTAATTTGATTGGCTTCTTGCAAACAAGTAAACATGCCTCATCTATTTTCTTCAACATCTCTAGTGCACAAAAGCAATTGTGGAAAACACACTAAAAGGAGAATGTCCACTTGTACTTATGAGCTCAACTTGATGTGTTTGAATTGCTCTATTCAAGAGTGCACATAGACTATGTAAATATGGGCAATAATATGTGTGTAGGCATATATGTGAGAATGTTTGTAGGTATGTATGCATGCATTCATGTATGCATATATGCATGTCTATATGTGTCTATGTTTATATAGCACAATATTTGTTACCTATACAAGGCATATTTGCAAATATGTATGCATAAATGCACATATGTTTGTATATTCAATGAAAATGAATGCATTGGACACATATGAGACACATATATACTTGTACTTTTGTCTATTAATAATATACGTATGTCCACACACACACACACACACACACACACACACACACACACACACACACACACACACACACACACACACACACACACACACACACACACACACACACACACACACACACACACACACACACACACACACACACACACACACACACACACACACACACACACACACACACACACACACACACACACACACACAAATACATAGAGGTCTCAAAAATTGTTTAATGGATGAGAGAGAGAGAGAGAGAGAGAGAGAGAGAGAGAGAGAGAGAGAGAGAGAGAGAGAGAGAGAGAGAGAGACTGTGTGTGTGTGTGTGTATGTGATCGAATGGGTATAAAATTTTGGTGGCTTAGGCCAAATGATAAGGACCAAAAGTAGTAATGTAGCAACAATGCTTCATGATAAACTTACACATAGTCACAAAACTAGATTCTAAAGAAATCAAACACAAGTAGGAACTCTAAAGACCTAAGGAGTAGCTATCTTTACTAATACAAGGATAATAAAGGGCTACATGATAAGGACTAGCAAGTAATGATAAAATAACAATCAAGAAAGCAAGGACTTTAACCACTTTATGTGAGCAAATAACATTCAAGCTACTCTAAGCTAATGAATAACACTAGGTGAGATGTCAACCATCTTTTCTTAGATAGCCTAAAAGTGAGATCGATCTTTTTTTAAACCCATATCAATGGCTTACTATGTGTAAAGCTATAATTAGTCCTACTTAAGGCAACAAAATGGTATTACATTCAATTTCCTACACCTTTGCACTCAGCTAATGGTAGGATTAGAAATCCCAATTCACATTAGGTCCATCTATTGAAAAGACAAGCTCTTTATCATTATGTTGCCCACTAGATTATGGGGGATGAAAAGAAAAACCTAGAGTTTTTAAGTTCTAACCTAAAGCTAAAAGAGATGGCTAGGCCTACATGGGTCAATAATTTATTGAATGTATCCATGATACTTCAATTTGTGTTTTAAGGGGATTTTAAGTTAGACTTTATTGCATCACTTGTAGTTATATCAAATATTATTTTTCCTATCATTTATTGTCTTTAATAGATTTTGGAAGTTCTTACTATGATTATGTAGTTTATAAATTCTTGATGACATCTACGTAGACTAAGGGCCAATAGTGTGACTTATTGAATTGATTGCAATAATCATGATGCATAAGGCCTCAACACTAGATCTAAAATACTTTTCTATCATTCCATTGTCATCTTCATTACTTAATGGTTCCTAATGATTGAGCTTGTTTATAATAGTTTGATGTCATAATAAAGATAGTACTGAGAATGGTAAACTAGGTTACACAGCTTTAGGCTTCACCCTAAGCCATAATTATTAGCCAAAGTTCACTTGGCATGTGCACATAAAGAAAAACATGCATGCTTGCATGCTCATTCACTTGCTCACGCACTCTCACTTTCATGCCCTCTCTTTATAGTCATAAAGATTCATCTTGTCCTCTTTCTCTCTTTGGTACACACACACACACACACACACACACACACACACACACACACACACACACACACACACACACACACACACACACACACACACACACACACACACACACACACACACACACACACACACACACACACACACACACACACACACACACACACACACACACACACACACACACACACACACACACACACACACACACACACACACACACACACACACACACACACACACACACACACACACACACACACACACACACACACATTTAGGCATACATGCATATGCACATGCATATCCACACCCATGCACATGTTTCCAAGGGCTTCATGTTGAAATTTCATTTATTTAATGCTTGTAGATCTTATTAGGTTCTATGAGTGATGTTGATCTCTTTATAGACCTTTGCTTATTGTAGGCTTTGTAGATCCTATATATTGTAAGCTTAATGTTGATCTTTCTATAGGTCTTCACTCAAGCCTTGTTCAAGATGTCATAATAGGTGATAACCTCATCCCCAAACATAAAAGCATACTATTTAATAATCTTTTCTTATGTTGCATTACAAGTGTTCATAATGCTTACATGTTGAAGGCCCATAACTTAAAAAGTGATTACACATTACTTCAATCATAAAATTGTATACATTATTTCAATTTGTATATGTTCAATGGCAACAACATGAAAAGTAACTATATGCTTGTTTGATGATATTGTTGTTCACATATTCCATTCAGTGAAATTTAATGATCTGACCTCATGTTGCTATTAAATTCCTCTTGGAAAAAAGTAGCTAGAAACCTTTTACCTTGAAGGTGATGTTTTTTGCTATGAAGTATGGTGCTTCAACTGCAACTGTTGCACTATTGAAGGTGCCCAATGGGTTGCCCCCTACACCTTTCTTATCTGCTGTGTCCCCCCATTGAATGATTGTACTTGTACTATTTGTCCCTTGGATTGTTATGAATGGCTTAGTATACGGTATGAAAACTTTCTCCCTGGAAGTCACATGAACCTTGAAAATAAGTAATACATTTAACCAAGATACTATGATTTTATCTTTCACATGAAGCTTCACTTCTATAACACACGTCATTTTCAATCAAGAGATAGTACACAAATTTTGTGACTACATCAAGTACACTATCATTTCATAACTCACAAGTAAGGTCTTCCAAGTGTGACTTAAGTACACTCGCACAAAGAAAACTAACTACTTTTTTGAAAACTACATACATTTTATGCTTAAGTAAGGCATGATGTAGGAGCAAAGTATAAACATTCATGCTTTTAAGTCACATTTGAGTTTTAAGAAATTGGGTAAAAAGGAAAAATTATTGCTCTCTTCAATTGAAAGGAATGATGTTACAACTATCTACCCTTAAATTTTAGTGTAGCGTTATTTTACTAATTATATTTTTTATTATAACATGTTGGAAACATAATAGGGGCTTATTATGGAAATCTGTTTTGTATCGTAGGACAATGGAAAGAACATTTATACATAGAGAGCCTAGCAATCCTATAACAATTAAGGGAGAGAGAGAGAGAGAGAGAGAGAGAGAGAGTTTTCATTAAAATACCATAAGCATAGGGCCAAAGGAGCCACCCCATACTTAGCTTGTTGTGGTGTAAGTCACGAATTCAAGTGATCTAATATCCCTCAAACAAGGTTAATTCTTCACTAGAAGAGTTGAAATGATATTGCCCTTTAAAATAAGGATACACTTAGGAAACCATTTAGAGCTTTTCACAAAGACATTCATGTTTAATTATAGCCGTACCTTGGAGTGCCAGCTTACTTGGTGGGGGGGTGCCTATGTGCATTGCATGAGGTTGAAATATCATTTGGGTGGTGGTTTTGGGGGATTTGTCATGCGAGTGAGTAAAATGGTGGTAAATCCTACCATTCTTAAATAAGAGAAATCCACAATTAAAAAAAACTATAACCCTTTGATTTAATCGTTAGGAGGTTAAGTGTGTGGTTATGTTTTTTTAAAAAAAAGAATGGATAGTAGGTTAGCTAAGTGGTATAGCTCCCTTAAAAAGAACCAAGGGTTGATGTAAAAGGAATTGCAAAGTCCTCAAATAAGCCATGAGAAAGAGGCGAGGGGGAGGAAGAGGAGCGTGTCTCTAACGTGTATGTGCCGGGGGCGATGAAGATTCGGACTCGACGGACGTTCATGTCAGGCACTGAATCAATGGCGGCCTGGATGCTGCTGAAATGGGCTTCCCCGGGGCGCTTGTCCACTAGCAGAGTGGATCGCGGCAGCTCCTGGTTCTGTGCCACCCCGAAGACGCTGTGCCGCAGCGATCCGATGTACTGCACCCACTTCGTGAATCCCTCCTCCAGCCTCTGCACATCTGCAGGTATGGCAGCCTGTGCATTCACCTCCTCCTCATAGATTCTGCTTCTCTTGCCAGAAGAAGATGATGATGATGATGACAATGCCGCTCCTGATGGTGATAATGTTGGAGTTATTGATGCCATTGATGATCCTTCTGATGATGATGTTGCCAATGATGGTGATGATGTTGGAATTAACGATGCCCGAGGTGATGATGATAATGTTGGGCTGATTGATGCGAATGATGATAATGTGGGGCTTCTTGATGCCACTGACGATGATGATGATGCCAATGATGATATCTGTCCCCCATTAATCCACACCACCATTGCAAGAATGCACAGCATTTGCAGCCTTTCATGCCCAGCTAATCCCACTATCATGATGATTCTTCTGCCCTTGTCAGCGCTCGCTCAAAAGAGGAAGGAGTTGTGGCTCTCTCTGCTCATCTCTATGCAAAGTGGAAGCAAGAGAATGGACCTCTGTCCTTATAAAAAGTCTGAATCGTGAGCCTTTACCTTCTAGAATGTGCATACCTGGCCAGTGAAAGGGTTGAAGCATGTAAGGAATGATAGGGTAGCTTGACTGCTTAGTTTTGTGTATGTGATGATATGGGTCGCTCGATTTTGCCTTTCTATGAGGTACTACATGCTAGGCTTGCATTTTTTCTTTTTCCTGCACTCTGCAAAATCCTTCAGAAAGGGCATTTTGGGCTCAAGTAGGGTTGGCCTTGTTTGCCCAGTTTCCTTTCTAGCACATAAGCCTATACATCTCTACACAATTGCACTTGTGTGCCTCGACTTAAGACCCTCAATTGTATATGTCTATACATGCCCCTGCACACATGTGTTCACATATATCCATACAAAATATATTTATATGACCTATCTATATGTGCCCATAAAGGTGTGTCAATATAACCTGACTTAACCTCTAGAATGCATGTACTGTGCATGCCCATATGCACACCTATGTAAAGATAGTCACTCTCATTCTGTGTGTAACGCCCATGCATGGATACAGTTTTATATAAAAGCAGCCACTGTCATGAAGATCACAGGTTTTGTTGATGAGTTAAAAAGGGGCTCCACTTTTATCAAATGAGCAAAACTTCCTAGAAACTACCAAAACTTGACAAACTTTTATCTGCCAATAATGGCAGGAGAGGATCACATGCATCCCTTTTTTTTTTTTGGTCAACAGTGACAAGTGGGAGCTTGCTTCCGTCACAGAAGACTGAGAAGAGGCAGCCCATGGCTGATGGCTTTGGGGGGGGGGGGGGGATGCAGCCCCCAAAAAGAGCAGCAGAGCATGCCATGGGCCACATCGGTCTCGAGGGGTGAGCAGCACACATGAATGGATGGATCCATTCAGAGCCCTTCTCCTCCAGCCCTCTCATGATGAATGAGCAATGCAAACAAAGGCAAATAGAGAAGGGGGCAATGCAAGGAGGAGGAATGTCCAAATTCCACTCCAGTTTACTGCCCATCAAGGGGGACCATTTGCTTTTCCACTCAGCTTTTACATGTTCTTGTAGCTTTTTGGGTTCACGAGACTGAGGAAGTCCTGCCCTTTTTCCTTTGCCCGTGACTGCTGGTGTTTGGATGCTGTCAGTTTCAAAGGACTGCCCCCCATCACAGGACGGTGCAAGCAGCCAAGTTTGGAATTGCCACCTTTCACTCGCTCTCTTAGTTACACTCTTAGATCCCCTTTTCCCTTTTCACTGGTCCGGGGAATGTTTTTCTTTGGTTCAACCATGCATGAATCCTGCACTTGTAGCTCTGAGAAGGACTTTGAACCTCTGCACAAGTTCTCTGTTCACATCCCTCCTAAATTGTACCACAAGTGTGTGCTTGAAGAGTTACTTAACCTCTCAATGTATTCTGAGGCGACCTTTCTGAGCCTTGAACCAGTTCTATGCCTCCCCAGCCACCCACCCACCCCCACCACAACCACCCTCCTCTTAGATATAGCATTTGGTTTGGTGCTGTTTATGGTCCTAACAGAGTTTACATGATATACTCTCCCAAAGCTCCTATACTTTGTTTGTATGAGATTCCAAACAAGTACAGCCGGCTTGTAGTGTGTGTCCTTGGCCCTTTTGCTTACTAGTTCGAGTTCCACTTATAAGTGATCAGCGATCTTCTTGCATATACAATGCCATAAAAGAGTATGAAAAACATTAGCTTTTGAGTAGCATTGCTACTTGAATCCTAAACTCCTTCAAAAATGACAAGCATATCTTGCAACATGTGATAATAGTTTTATACATTCTTACCATCATGGTATGGATTGGCTTTTAGACCTTAGGCTAACTTTTGAGTGGTATGTTTTTGAAGAAAATTTTTTAGAGGGGACTTTAATGGAGTATCACATTTTACTGAGCAACACATTCATGACACTCAAATGTGCATGGCACAATAGTACCAAGAACAGGCCAAACTTAGGTGCTGAAGATAAGATGCCATTGTAGTTATGGCACTTGAATTACATTTGAAAAACACTACATTGTCTTCTTGCGACATTGGTGTTTGAATGTGAAACATACTCCATGTGACCCTAAAATGGGAAGTGCAAGATTACAATCATAAGAAAGCACTTTTTCATTAAAAAGAAAGCTACGAATAATCAATGGAATTGGTGGACAAACTAAAGGGCATTTAAATGGACATGTGTTCAATTATCATGTACACGTTTGTGCACAATATTTGGCTTTGGTGTGGTCCAAATGATTCTAATTCTATTTGCTTAAGAGAAGCTCATGGAACTAGTGGGAACTTGAACGGCATTTGGATAAACATGTTCAATTATCTTTGTACACATTGGTGCACCATAATTTGCTTTTGTAACAATATATGAGAAAATTAAATTTAAACAATGGTATGAAACTTATACCACATAACTTGCTCTAGGAGGGAGGGGGAGGGTGTAGTTTCATCCATTTGAGTCATGTCACCTTAATTTTGTTATTTTAGGAGAAATTTTAAAAAAAGGCTAACCATAAGACTCCTGCAAATTTGGCTGAAAGTACAATCATTTTTAAGCTCACAAAAGCATATTGATCACCAAAGAATTGAAAATTTGGCAAAAACTTTGGTGTCCATGGCCTAAAACTATCATTTCATAGAAGAGAAGTATATAAATCTATAAAAATACTATAATAGGATATCTATTAAGTTACCTCTCAAGCCAAGGACTTCACCCTCACCAACACGCAAAAAGCTTTTTGGTACGTATTCCATTTGTTTGTTAAAGGAAAATGTGGCACTAGGTAGTTAGCAGCCTATTGTATAGCATCATTTTTATCGGGAGGGCAATGATTACAAGAGAGATATATTCTAACTTTACTTATGCGATGTAACTCGCATTTATCCCTTTAGTAAATGCACCATGTGACTCACCTACATGCATGCAAGAGGAAGTCAACAAAGGGAACAAGTGTCTCAAGACTTAAGATGCCACACTAAACCAGGATAAGGAGTAGAGGTTTGTGTATGATTACCTCCAAGTTGCAAAGGTATCCAAGGTGGACATGACAATCATGAAAAATAACCACATGCCAACAAAAAGTAATACAATACATTGTGGAAGCCAGCCATTGCTAAAATTGAGATGAGTCCACATAGCAAAAGTCTCATATGTTCTTGATTGTGTTAAGCAAAGGTATGCAAAGCTTATCAATGTTGATATTTTTTCTATTTTTTGGATGATTTTGTGGAGAGGACAAATTTACTAGATCATTTGATGTCACATTTCAGGAAAAAACAAACCTCATCCAATATAAGTTTCTTGGTTGGGCTCCTACATGGTACTGGTTACATCTTGAAAGGATGAGACTAGGTGCTTGCATCTACTATTCGGCATGGAGAGAATCTTGTTTATACATTGCCATGGAGCTTTGCTTTCTCTACTGAAGGTGTACTACAACACAAGTGTCCAATGTGGCAGAAAGGGAGTTCTGAGGTCTTGAAAATGCCTTTTAGGACAGAAAGAGAGTATACTCTAGATCTATGAGAGCAAAGTCATCATAATGGAAGTCCTAAAGTAAAAAATCATTTTATAAATAGATATAGATACAATATTATTATAAAATTTTATCATGAATATCTATTTTTATCATCTCATAATTGTGCTTACGATATTCTTTACATTAATGATATATTTGGGATTGTATAATAACAACAATTGAAACTAAATTCAAATTACCAAAAAGCTTAATGTTCATCTTTTTCCCCTCGTTTTGTTGTTTTTGTCTCTTTTCTTTCTTGTCGGTAGCTTGTTTCTCGCTCCTTCCTCTCTTTGCCATCGATACAAAAATTCGACTTTCAACGAGACGCCCAAGCTTTGAAATCACATCTATATTTTTGTCATTTCAAACAAATGGAAGATGGATTCCTACAATTATTAGCAAAGGTAACTGGATTATCATGCAACAAGTAAAACCTAGGAAAAGATAGAGATGTGAGAACTCTTTTATCTTTTCTTAGAAGAGTAGGATCAAAGATTTCAAACTTGAAGTAAATAAGAATAGCATAAAAGAGATTTTAGTATAACATGTATCTATGCATAGAGTTGCATTTGAAGCCTACAACTTCAATTTTTCCATTGCATCATAGATCGAATTGTAAGTATTTCATTCTTAATGTGTTTTTTAAATTAAACTTGGTATTTGATTTTATTATGACAACTTTTATAGATATCTATCTTTCTAATCTTGAGGAATGACAGTCCATCGAGTTTCTTATTGATGTTATTAATGTTATGTACGGTTTGATTGGAAAAAAATTACAAAGATAAAATAAAAATATAGCTTGTAGAGTGAAATATTTTTTAATGACCATTCTTACATTATCCCTATGCATCATGGCCAATGGGAAGCAATATTTCTACTTCCTTTCTATGATTTTCTAAGCCTCGAGTGGTCTTTGCCAAGTCCCACAACCACTAGTGAGAGATATAGATGTAAAGTCTTTTTTGAGATATGGAGAGTATTAAAACCTAATATCTCAAGTAGGCTAAGCAAGATTACTTTGTTAATATCTATTAATATGTTTATTAATTTCTTTTTAAATGTTAAGATAAGAAGATCAAAGGCCATGTTACCAGTCTCATAAGAGGCTAGCATATAATCATTTCTTGTAAGAGGCTAGCAAGTAGGATACCAAGATAGGAGGCAATATAACTTGTAAGATAGATTAAGACTATTGCTTACAAATACATACTTGCTACTCAAAATTTTATCCTTAGCTCTTATTATTATAAATGGCATTATGTTGGTGATAATCTAGTTACTTTGGATAGAATCTTGAGGCTTTTAGCAAATATCCTATGGTAGATCTTGATGTTTGGCTCAATGAGGATATTATTAAGATATAAAAGGCTAGATCGTCTTATATACTACATCAAGTAAGGCTAGATTTATAGAATGAATATATCAAATTACCATGTTCATTTGTATTCTAACTCATCAATAAACGAGTAAGTTTGTATATCTAAAATTATACAATAGATGTACATTTGATTTCAATTCTTAAATGTAAAACATCTATGCTAATTTTTTTTACAAATAGTAAAGAGGAGAGAGAAAAATATAGTGCAAGAATATTGAACAAAGATCTCTTTAATAAATAAAAATTTAGATATTACAATAAATTTATATTTACTTTTTTCATGATCTATAGGATGTACATTGAGGCTAGACATTAAAATTTGTTGGGTTAACCCTCTTAGGCATGTTAAAAATCTCATCCTCTGGTGGTCCTAATTACTTTGCTTTTTTTTCTTCTGCCTTCTTCTTATTATGCTCCCATTTCTTCGCTTGTTCCTTTATAGCCTTTTTCTTCTTCTCAATGCAATCTTCTATCTCTCTCACGTGTGACATCCTCCACTTTAAGACATGTATCCTCTTGACCTTAGCTAAAAAGACATCATTTTAGAGAAATATTATTCATAATATCTTGTCACATTGACACATATATAAAAGGTGTGATAGATGTAATTTTAATCAATTTTAAAAATAATATAATTACTATCTCTCATCTCACCTCCATGTTCATAGCTTCCATGGTTTCTCTCTCTTCTCTCCTATCTTTCTAGTATTTCTCTCTCCTTATTACTCATTCTCTCTCCTCTTTTCTCTCTTTTTTGCATTCTTTTCTTTCACCTCTCAACTCTCTTATTGACAAGACTTCGTATCGGAGTATTGGTCCTTGATCCATTTGGCTATAATATTTCCTTAGATCTCTTACTTAAACTAGTTACATTCCAGCTTCTCACGGACAGTGTGTCACCCTTGAAGTGGATAGGTGCAAAGATCAATGAGTCTTTTAGCCTAGTCACAGCTAAATGGAGGATATGGAGACTAAGTTTGAGGCATCATGGACAAAATGGTAGGACTTGGACAAGAAATATGCCATTCTAGAGATAAAATGGCTAAAGAAAGGAAAAATAGAGTTAGTGTTAGTAGTAGACATTATTCTCTTGCATGGTAATTATTAATCAAGATAGGCATTATTGACAAGTAGGAAAGCATCCTTTTTAAACTTTTTATCTCTCTCTTTCACCTTCTCAAATCCTAAGTATGGCAAAAACATGACAGTGGCTTCCACCGTGAAGAATCTTAAAGAATGTCATGGGAATACTCATCTTCTTGCACCTAAGACTTGCTTATTGGTCATGGATCATCAATAGTGTCAATATTGAGCCATTTTTTCTTCTCTACAAGCTTTATTCTACTTCCATTATTCATAGATATCAAGGTATTATAGAATTTCTCTTAAAGTCCTCAAGAATCATCAAGCTTGTATACAAAGCCAAATGACATTGTTCATGGGAGCATTGAGGTGGAGTACCACATTGAGATTGAAGAAATTGAAGAGATTTCAACCTACCAAGCTTATAGAATATATGATAGAGTTATATTTTGGGGCTTTTTGCTAGGTTGAATATATCAAGGCTCAAGGCAACTATTCTACAAAGATTTAATGAACTCCAAGCAAACTGATTTCAATGGAATCATGGAGCATATGGATTGAATTAGGATAAATTCTTTTACCAATGAATGAGGCTTGATTTTAAGTAAATCTTTCATCTCCTTAGAAGATATGTTTCATTTGTTTTTCTTTGAAATCTCTCTACATCCACTTGTTCAAGTTCTTCCATTTTGATGATGAGAGATATTGGTCATTTGAGCTTCTAAATGAATCATAGATAAGATATTGATGCCTCTTTAGATAAATGAGAGCCTCTACATTGTATCCAAGAAATAAATTGTAAATGATAAGTATTGCAATCAGTGAGTCACTAATTTGTAGTGGTAGAACCTTTAACTAATCCCAATTTTTAAATCTATTTTCATCAATCAAATTTATGCATATTATTGATAGTGGGACAAAAGAGATGACACTTCCTCGTTCAAAGATCTTGAAGATGGGGGGAACTTTGCTTACCTCCAGTGATTTGAAGCTTATGTAGGGAGCTTGTTACACCGTTTTATCCCTCACACAAGTATTGTGAGAGAGTGGAGAAATTAAAGACTAAAAGATTTCAATTAAAGATTATTTGATCAGGACTTCATTGATAAGTTTACAAAGATTATACATGGATTGCAAGTTGTTTTTAGGGTTATTCAACCTTCATTAGCAGGATACATATACATGCAGGAATAAGTGGATACTTGGGCATTGATTAGGATTAATATTCATCCATATGCATGTGCTACAGGTTATTCCAGGTCTATTACAGGTTGTTCATAGGATATTATAGTGAAACAAGAAAGTAAAAATCATTCTTGGGGTATTATCCACTTGATTACAGGTATTGTAGAGTATTTTAAAGTTTATTTAGTGCCCATACAGGGTATTGCAGGTTATATCTAGAACTTAGAGGTCATATTCAAGATACTACAAGGCTTGGAGACCTTAGTTTAGACCTTAGATTAGTAGAAAGGTCAAAACAATGAGTTTTTAAGGTGCTAAACTATTTTGTATAGCATGAAAAGAATATTTTTAAAATATTCTATTTCAATTTTGAAGTCAAGTGCTATAGGTCATCTTGAAGTGCTATTTGTTGGGATTTTTTTGAATAAAAAATTTCTTGATTCCAATATCGTGGTGAAAAATTATAGCCATTTTAGTGGCAAGTGGTCTACTTAGATTGCACTTTGACAATGAGCAGAAATGGCAAGAAACAAGGGAAAGAACAAAGCTAGTGATGATGTCCACCAATTAGTCAAGGAAGCACATGAAGCAATGCTTACACCACATCATGATGAGCAAAAATACCAAGAATATGGCATATATAGCACTTTAAATGCCACACTTTGTAATAATGAAACTAGGCACTTTATCAGACACATAGAGTTGGTTTCTAAATTGGATCAGGTGGTAAAGCAAATGGTTCAGTCAACTATGTAAAAATCAAGGAAGCTATGGAGCAAATGGCCCACTCTACGAAGGATTTCTTAGAGAAGTTTACAGAGAAATTTGCCTCTTCTACTAGAGAACCTTTGGACTAACTTACTTGGCTAAGTTACTCATAAATATATGTGTATATCACGTGGGTTCAAAATAATGTATTTTTAAAATAACAATTTTATACATTTTTAACATATAGAAGGGTGTAATATAAAGGAATTATTTACAGATTAAATAGAAAAGGGTTATGTTTTATTTAAAAAAATTCACAGATAAGGATATTACAAATAGGCCTTGAATGCACGTGATGTAGTTTAGGATATACATATAGTAACTTCCCTGAGCTAACTTAGTGCTCAAATTTCCATGCTTGTGGCAATACAAATGACAAATAAAGAAAGTAGAGACAAATGGGCATTTTTGCCCGTTAATCATAACCCACATATAGGTATCATTGGAAAGAAGGTTTCACCTTGTACAGCCTATGAGATTAGGAAGACTTCTTTTAGGATTGATGAGCCCATTTTAAGCATTTATGCATCCAACACTCCTCTAAGAGTTGGAAGCTAACCACCTATTCCTCCAGGCAGATTCCAAGCCAATTATTGTAGGGGTACCTCTAATCTTTTAACCCCCACTGGTAGCTACATGGACACTCAATCCCAAGTATCAAATGGGCAGCAATGCTTTGTAGAGAGGGAGCTCCATGATAAAATTATATTGACCAAATATAGTGGCTATTCATAATCACTAGTTGATTTGGAGAAGTGGGTCTCAAAGTTGGAGTTTTATTTTGATATTTTTCCTAGATCTGATAACCAAAAGATTCACTTTCGGATGTTTCACCTTTAGAGCTTTGCTCATACATGGTGGATTTATATAAAGAGGAAAAATTAGTAGGTTGATAGTTGGGAGGATTTCAAAGCAAAGATGGCTCAAGTATTTGTCTCTCCCATTGAGAAAGGAAAATTGGCTAGAAAATGGTGTCAATTGGACCAAAGGATCCTATCACTTAGGGAGTATACCAACTAATTATTGAATCTTATTATATATGTAGAGAGTGTGAGAGATGATACAAAGTTGCATAAGCACATCTATAGTTTAGGGCCGAATTTATCAGTTGATGTTATGGCTCTAGAGACCTACCATACTATTCTAGGCTAAGCTTCTTTTGGATAATAAAGGGCTATTCGTAAACAAAGCAACTTTGGTGGCAATTATGGTGGGCCTAGTACTTCAATTGGCACCCCAAAGTCCCTACATACCTTACTTTTAATGTTTCAAGACAACTAAGTGCTTCAAAGCGATCAGTCAACCATAAAGTTGAACCTAAGCAAGGTGATAGTAGACCCAAAAATAATTGAGCAAACAATGGAAAGTTTATACTTATGGATTTTTTTCGAGAGTTTAAATAAAAGGATCTATATTTCAAATTTAGTGAAAAGTATATGGCTAAGCATACATCTAAGTGCACTTACAAGAATGCTAAAGATAAGAACTACAATATGATAGTACTTGAGGATGTTGATAAATCATCAAAGAATCAACTAAGTGTATAAGCTGAATTTGAAGAGCATGATGAGGATCTTGAGTCAGATAAGTTTTATGAGCTAGTTGATGGATTTCCATTGGACCCTAGTGGGCATATTCCATTTGATCCAAGTGGGACAGATTTGCATATTGCTGCCACTACACTTTGTTCTATTTCCATGGATGCTTAGATAAGTTCTAAGAGCCCTACTATACTCCATATGAAGAGTACAATTTATGGAAAGAATGTACATGTGGTAACCCATGGAACTTGAATACATGCTCCATAAACTAAGTAGCAACTTGAGATGCTATAATTTATGACTTGGTAGTGATAAAATGGGCTGCTTTAGTGAGCCTACCAACTACCACATAAATGATGTTTCAACCCTTCTTGGTCATGGGTAGATAGATGATAAAATCCATCATAATATGGTTCCACTTGCCTTCAAGTATGGGCAATGGCTGTAATAATCCACTCGGCTTAAGGTTGCTGTCCTTATTCTACTGACAAGACACACATTGAGACACAAAGTCCTTAACATCTTTCCATAGGCCTCTCCAATAAAAGTTATTTGAGATGCGATCATAGGTTTTAAACATCCCAAGGAGACCATCAATCAGTAAAGAGTGCATCTATTCCATGATTCGCTATGTGAAAGAGGAGGTGTGGGGAATTACAATTTGTCCATGTGCCCAGATGAGACCATTTTTGAGTTGATATGGGGAGTGCTCATCTTGAGTGTCTTGTTGTAAACTTTGAAAGATAGCTTGAAATCAGCATCAAGCAAGTAGGCCTCTTGAAGTTCCTCTATCTAATCATTGTGAAGTTCTATGATTAGGTTTCCATATAGTTGGCTGAAAATTATGAAGCAAAGGTAAACTTGATTACTTTGGAAATATGACCAATAGATGTAATACTTGGTTGTGATTGGCTAATGACCTTAAGGAGATTTGCTATGGATTTCTCCCATTTGTACATGGAGTTTTTCATTAATGGGTAGCCTATCCATCTATAGGGAATCCATAGTAAATCATATTTTTAGCTTATCACCATTAAGCAGCCCAAGAAGGAGTATAAGAAGCAATCTCGGATTTTTGTTTTACATTTGGATAAAGAGGCTGAGGATTACTCCAAGGATTCAAGTGATCATTGAACTTTAAAAGCTCTACTTGAGGGGTATAGGGACTTGTTTGAGGTACCTATGTCATTACATCCCAAGAGGGCAGTGCATCACCCTATAGATTTAAAGCCACATTCTAAGCTAGTCAATAGGCCTCCCTATAGATTGTCTAAATGTGAGTGTAAAGAAGTGGCCAAGAAAATCAAGGAGCTTCTAGAGATGGGGTTTATTAAGCCTAATTAGTCACCGATCTTGTTAGTAAAGAAGAAAAATGGATCCTTTAGAATGTGCATTGATTATAGGGATCTAAACAAGATCACAACAAAGAATAGATATCCGATTCCTAGAGTAGATGATTTACTTGATGAGCTTGAGGGAGCTAAGTTCAATACCGAGATTGCCTTGCGATTAGGATATCATCAGATCTGTATGAGAGAGAGGTGATGAGGTTTAAAAAACCTTTACTACTGATTGTGGGGTATACTATTTCTTAGTGATGCCAATATCCTAGCTACCTTTAGAGTCTGATGAATAAGATTTTGCAGGCTTTTCTCTTTAAGTTTACTCTTGTGTTTTTTGATGACATACTAAAATACAACAATACATTGGAGGACCATTTGTTACATATACAAAATGTTTTTAATGTGTTGAGGCACCATAGACTCTTTGATAAGGAGAAAAAGTTTTTATTCATGTAGATAGAGGTGGAGTACTTATGCCACATTGTTAGTGAGAAAGGGATATAAGTTGATCCTAATAAGGTGTAGTGTATTAGAGATCATGGCCAATACCTATCACTACTACTTCACTTAGAGAATTTCTTAGTCTAATGTCATTCTACTGTAGGTTTATTAAGCATTATGTGGCTGTAGCAACTCCTTTAGTTGACATGTTGATAAAAAAGCTTTCTTTTGGGATGCCCTTGTAGTTTGCAACTTCAACTAGTTAAAGGAACTTATTACATTTTCTCCTATTTTGATATGCCCAAAAAGTTCCAAAGAGTTTACCATACGGTGTGATGCTAGTGGCTATGACATAGGGGCTACATTATTGTAGAAGTATGGATTCATTGCCTTTGAGAGTCACAAGCTCATGGACAAGGAGATGGCTATGAATGTTTATGACCAAGAAAAGTTAGATATTCTTCATGCAACACAAAAGTGGCACCATTATTTGTATGGCAATTGGTTTAGAGTTCAGAGTGATCACAATGTCCTAAAGTTTTCCTTACCTAATCAAATCTCACTTCTAAGCAACACAAGTGGATGGCCACTTTACAAATTTATAATTTTGACATTACTCATACACAGGGCAATGATAATATAGTAGCTGATTTTCTTTCAAGGATGTAAGCATGCAAGGTTTGAGTTATGACTAAGCTACATAGCAATTGGATGAAAGAGCTATAGGAGACCTACCTTTTAGATGATGAGCTCGGCCATATATTTCGAAAATTACAAGGCTTGCTTCATGGAGGAAAACTCACATTTTCAACTTAAAAATGAATATAATAGGTCTTCTTCTCAATTATTTTGACTTTGATTCATGTGGCTTAAGTCCATTTTGCTCCTCATTTGGCTTAATGGTAGGATTGTTATTCCCTTTACTTCTTCCTTTAGGCTACAAATTATAGAGAAGTTACATTCTTTATCTATAATCGAACATTTGGGAGTGTTTAAGACCTATGATAATATCAGTAAAATCTTTCACTAGAAAGGATTGTGGAGAGATGTGAAGCATTATGTTATGAAGTATATGCCTTGCTAGCAGAATCATGATAACACTCATAAGCTAGGTGGTTTATTGCAACCATTACCTATCCTTGAAGGAAAATAGACACATATAACCATGGATTTCATTACTAGCTTATCTATAATAAAAAAAGGATGAAACAAGATATATGTGGTGGTGGATAGACTCACCAAGGTAGTCCATTTTATTTTCACAAAGACACAATTTATTACATCACAGGTGGCTAGTTAGTTTATGGAGCATGTCTTTAGACTACATGGATTATCTAGGTGATTATGCATGATAGGAATTCAAAGCTCACGAGTAACTTCTTTGGAAGATGCTATTTAGCTTCATGGATACTAAACTCTTTCTATACCCTATCATCTACAAACTAATGGCTAGATAGAAAATGTAAATAAGTGGTTGGAGACTTATGCTTTTCATTTCTCTCATGATATGTAGCATGTGTGGGATTCCTAGTTGCATTTGGTTGAGTTTACTTATAATAACTCTACCCATACTAGTATTGGGGTTTCACCCTTTGATGCTATGTATGGTTACAAGGTGCCCTTACCCATAGTCATTTTTAGTGACAAGATAAACCCTTATAGAAAAGAGAAAATGAAAAAAATATAGACCCTTTTTCAATAGTGCAATATGAATATTAGGAAAGACTAAGATCAAATGAAGATGTATACTGGTAATATGAGAAGAGGTGGCCTTTAGAGTTCTAGGAGTTAAAACAATTGATAAGCTATCTCCTATTGATGAAAATCTTATTTAGTATATCCCTAAGGAGATCATGAAATAGCACGAAAAGAAGCTTCACTCTCAATCTATCACTAAGTATTTGATCAAATGGAGAGGTTTCCATTTAAGTAATCTTCTTGGAGGCTTGATTCCATTTTGGATGAGTTTTCATACTTAAAATATGTATTAGTTTAAAGCATAGTTACATATAAGCCAATTATGGTGCTGACAGGGTCTAGATAGTAATATGTTTTGGAAATTTTTTTACTATGCCTAACTTTTAGAAAAATCCAATCTACATAGAGTCAAAATACTCTTTGATATTATGTTTTGATATGTGACATGCCTCATTTTGATTATTCTATCAAGAGATATGGCAATTTTCATTCAATAAGGCCCGTTCTTCCAACAAGTTGTCTATTCACTATAGGGACATTTTCTTGAAGATCTAAAGGCTTAATCTTTCTTTTGAAGGCATCTAAGTCATGTATATGAAAAAGAATTCTCTTTATATATACATTTTAGTTAATAGCTTTCATTTTCTTTATTCATTTTCTATCATTTATATAGTTAAAATTAAAGCAGTACTCTGTTTTCACCACCCTCTTAGCCATTGCAATTTTGTTTTTGTGGACTTTGGAAAGAGATGAATTGTAAGAAGTTGGGAAGACATATTATCTTAGTGAGAGATTATTAATAATACATTGTCACATTGACACAGATACAAAAGGTGTCAATTGTAATTTTCATCAGTTTTAAAAATAATACAATTATTGTCTCTCATCTCACCTCCTTGTTTACAACTTCCATGGTTTCTCTCTTCTCTAATATCTTTCTCGTATTTCTCTCCTTGTCATTCTCTCTCCTTCTTTCTCTCACCTCTCAATGCTCTTCTTGATACCTCTTTCTTCTTCTTGTATGGTGGCACATTAAGGATATTGTATGTCTTCTCATATGTAACAGAAATTGTCTCTAAAATCTTGGAGAATCTATATCTTAATCTTCTTAAGATAATTATATCCTTATCCATAAGTGTCACTCTATGTGCATGGGTAGCACAAATGTATGCATCCTAAAAAAACTCAATTAAGAAATTCTCTATAGCCTCCTAGATGGAATTGAGGGTACTTCTTATCTACTTGTAACTATTGAGACTATGCATGTCACATATCTCCTTGTTGTTGGGGGTAAAGGTGCCTCCGCCTAGTCGCTCGTGTATTACTATACATTGACACCTGCCACTACACATTGCAGGTAGCGAGCACCTGTCATAGTTACTTATTCTTTATTCTTTTAGTGAAAGTGTGAATAAAGGAAGGCCTGGCCACACATTGTGGTTGTTGGAGTTCCCACTTTTGAGTCTCTCTCTCTTGGCTCTTGCTCTCCATCCGCCATAGCTCTCACCGCCAAGCCTCTTCCTCTTGGGTTCCACTTTCCTTTCAACTGGTATTAGAGCAAAGGCATTGGAGCTTGCCTGGCATTCTCTTCAGCCTGGATTTGAAGAGCTTCAACCCGAGCTTCAATGGTAGCCATGGCACCTTCATTTGTAGGTATGTTTTGATCTCCCACCTCCTCCCCGAGCTTTCGGACCTTCATCAGATTTTTCCCGGGTTTCATTGGAGCCCCCTCGGCATTGCCAAGTGCCCTCGAGGACTATTGAAGACCCCTAGTTCCCAAGAATAGCTAGCGCAATTTTCGGCACATTTTTAGGGGGATGGGCTGACCTGCTCCTGGCATTTTCCTCCTCTTCCTTGGCTTCCCAGCACTTGTGGTAACCTTCTCGATCATTGTTGGACTCCCCAACATCAGTGCTTGGCTCCCGATGATCGATTCGAGTGCTTTCCCCTTCAACCCTTGCAGTATACACAGTCTTAGGATTGTCAAAACAGGGCAGCACTTGTCATTTACTATTTAATGCTTCTTGGCATTGTCCGTTTGATGCCTATTGATGCCCGAATGTTACAGAACGCTATTTTTATGCTTTGAGACTAATTTGGAGCATATTTGAGTAGTGTTTGAGATTCATTTAATAGTAAATTGCTTGCTATAATACAATGGGCTGAAGCTCATTTACTTGGTGTATGCATTGGTTCATGAATACGGGGTGTTTACTGGAGGTTTGAATGATCATACCGATGTTTTGGAGGTTGTCAAATGCTTTTTCTTGGTTCCGGAATGCTTTTGAGCTTGGAATAGACTCTGTCTTGGTCGTCATCACTGGCATTTGTCTTCATTTGTGGCATGCTTTGGATCGGTTTATGTCTATTGTCACTACTTGACACTTAGGCTTCTTGCATTTATGCTTTGGTTAGATATGGATGCCACTTGGTTTGCCCATGCTTGACAGTTACTTGATTCTTCTTTAGATGTATTTGAGTATTTTGGGCCCACTGGGAATTACACTTGGTTGTCAATTATATGCTCTTTGAATGCCTTAGGCTTATGCTTTATGGGTTTGAGATAGCTTGGGATTTATGTGGATACTGGGATTTGGCTTGTTGTCTGATGCTATGTATTCAATGTATTAGAGTGTTGCTTGCTCTCTTTGCATCTGACTTTACTTCTAGTGGGAGCCTCTTGGTATATTCGGATGTACACACAGTTTTATTTACACTTGAGCTTGAGCTTGTGGGATAGTTACATACATTTGCTCTCTTGAGAGCTTTATGTCTGCAGTTAGTCTGTAGTGGGCTAATTTGATATGCCTATTGGGGTTGTCATCTATCTCTGTCACAAGTTTATTAGTTTTGTATGCATTTGGGATGGTTATGTATTGAGCTTCTTGCTCCATCAGTTGTGCTTGTGCTTGGTCTATTCTCTTACCCCGAGACCCACTACATGCATGACTTCTAGACCTATGAGATGTCTCTTGCCTAACACGTTATTGGTTTGACAGTCCTTAGTATCTTCTTGCCCCTTAACTCTCACTATTGGATGTATCTTGCTACTTGACAGTTGCAGTGACATATGTATCACTGATTGCTTCATTTTGGGACAATTTTACATACTGCTATCATTTATTACAGCAAGCTGAAATCTATAGATTTTAAGCACTTCTATGAGGGTAATGCTTACTATTTGATGTTATCTTGGTCATATTTGGTGGATATGTGCTTCTCTTGGTGAAATCCACTCTTTCAACCAGTTTTAACAGTGGTTTTAGTGCATTTTCTACTAATTATAGCAACATGCAATTTTACTTTTTTGCATTGATTTGGGATCGTATGACTGGTCATCTGAAAGACATAGCTCTTTTTAACATTGCCAAGTTGGATGGTACCAGCTATAGGTATTGGAAGTTCCAAATATGGCAGATTTTGGTGCAGAAGTTGCAGATTAAACCCTTGCGTTTCAAGGGTGTCAAACCTGAGGATATGGATGATGATGTTTGGATGGAAGTTGATGAGCTATGCAAGTCTACCATTATTTTGTCACTCTCAGAAGAGGTCCATTATAATGTTGAAGATGAAAATCAGAGTGCATGGGATTTATGGGAGAAGATTTAGGAGCTTTATGCGCAGTAGAGTCCTGCGTCACAAATGTATTGGCTGAAGCAGTTAATGGACCTTCGCATGAAGGAGGGGACCTCCCTTTCATCTCATTTCAGTCAGTTTCATGCTATCATGAAGAGTCTGTTGTCATAGAGTATTGAGTTCAAAGATAACTTGCACCCGTTGTTTCTGCTTGGCACCTTGCCTGAATCATGGGATGTCTTTTGTACTGCCATATGCACAAACAAGCTTGATGGGGTTAAAAATCAAAGATGTTGAGAGTGCTTTATTGATTGAGAAAATCAACATGAGAAACAATGAAGCTTTCCACTCTTCACATGCATTGACCGTTAGAGGTGGCAGACATGGCATGCATGATAATGATCATAAGGGCAGGGACTCTTAGAAGTCCAGGTCCAAGTCACGTGGTTGTAGTAAGTCCCGTGGATAGAAGTTTAATCTTACCTGTCATTATTGTGGGAAAGTAGGACATATTATGCCATAGTGCTATAAAATGCACGATGATAAGCGCAAGGAAAAGGGAAAAGAAAAAGTGTAGGAAAAGTCTTCTGAGCGCAGTATTGTACCTGCAAAGTCCAGTGTGAAGATAGAAGAGGTTAATGTCATACATGCCACTGATTCTGATGATGATTACATACTTGTAGCTTCTTCATGCAATGCCTTACAAGCTTCTGAGATACATTCTATGTATGTACTATCGTGTCGCTACGCGCACACCGTGTAAAAAAATCTAGAGTGTGGCTTCCTTTTAGATTTAGAGAGTCAATGCCATTTTAGACATTAGTGTTAGTGTCCATGGTTCAAAAATATTAGATTTTAGTCAATTTTTGATATTATAGATATTATCTCTTGTAAAAATCCATAAAACTATAGACAACTTTTAGATTAGGATGACATGTAAAAGAAAGCATGTAGCTTTCAACTAATTTGAGAGGATTTTATGTAAAAAGAGAGATTAGCAAAATCGCACGATGCGTGATCGTTGTTTTCAGGCAGTGAACAGCACTTTGAAAGTGGAAGATGGAGAAGGAGTGATCTGGTAGGATTCTGGCCAGGTGTCTTGGTATTTAACCCCCCTTTTGGAGCCATTAGAAGCATCAAATTGGCGATTTGAGCAACATAGAGGAATGTATTATTTTGTACATGTTTTGGCCTATTAGAGTTATATTTTCTCATAATGCTGAAAGAAACTGACATGCTTCATCTCTATTAGTATTCTTCTATATTTTCTAATTCTTTTTTGGAAGTATTCTTCTACATCTTCAATCTCTTCAAACCCCTTCTCTTTCGTCTACTCCTCTCCTTGAATCTACCTTCACCTTGCTATCACTTATCTTCAAGAACTTGGCTTGAAATCTTCAACCCTTCTCTTATCTCTACTATCTCTAGAGTCTAAGCTCTTGAACCCCCATACATTCTTCTCTGGCCAAACCCCTGTGGTGACCTTCAACCCTATGTGCTGTGACAGCGCAGTGCTGGCTCTTGGATTCGGGTGCGTTCTTTCATGTGACACCCTGTAGAGATTGGTTTCATATCTATCGTACCATATCTGGTTCTCTGCGTCTTGGTGATGACAAATCTCTTGGCATTATGGGTATTGGAGATGTTAGGTTGCAGTTTCCTTCTTGCAGTTCTTTTGTTTTGCATGATGTATGCCATGTACTTGTGTTGTTTACTGCAACACAGAGGATCGAAAAATCGAACAGAGGTGCGGAAAAAATTAAAGGAGGAGATAACCGAAAGGGCATAGGACAAAGAAAGAAAAAGGCGCCCCGGATGGAGGTCAACAGACCCTGAAAATTTGAATTGACAACCTCTCCAGAAGGCCTCAGTGTCGCCTCGAGAATAGAAAAGAGTAAAAGTGCACCATTAAATGTGAAGGCGCTTCCGAATCCTTGTAAAAGAGTGCCAGGCTCACTCTTGTGCAAATTGTATGCATTAGTTGGGAATGGGATAAGTTAGAATGGTGGGAAATAGGAAAAGAGGGCCTAGGAAAATGGCCGGCCATGTAAAAAGTGGGGATGACCGTCCAAAAAGTAGGGCATGTATATAAAGTTCAAAAGTGAATGAGAAGCTCATTCTTGTGTGTGGCCAAATCTTCTTCTTCTTCTTCTCTTGTTTCTTACCTTCTTGCTTGTGCTTGAGTGAGGGAGTGTGAGGGAGTGAGGGTGTGAGAGTGAGGGATCATGGAGAAGAAGCTCTCCATCTTCTCTCTTCATCTTCTCTTCTTCTCTTCTCTTCTCTTTTCTCGCGCGACTATGGAGGATGGAGCTTGACGGAGGGGGCTTGAGCTTGCCAAAGGGATCGTGGAGCTACCGGAGTGTAAGAGAGAGGAGGGAACTCGATCGAGCATCAAGGTAAGCTCATTACACCCATAAGGTAGGCATTGCGTATCGGCTATGTGAGAGGTAGCCATGGCCGCTCGGTTTGAAACACTTGATCAATAAGCGGTCCATAGGTCTCGGGGTAGAGCTCCATAGATCCCCTCCATTTTGGTTCCATTGCCGGGACCGACGGAATCGAGCCTTGAGCACCGTGCGCATCGAATCGAGTATAGAAGTAGGGTTTGCAGCCCAAACCAGTGCTCGAGATAGTTAGGAGATTTAGGAGGTTTTAATCCTTGGAGCAAGTAAGTATTTTGATTTGTTTTTGAATATTAGAGTAGGACCATCCGTCTCCATCTCTGGTTTTGATTTTTGTTGCATTAGGTTAAGATTAGGATAGGAAAAAGAAGAAAAACAGAAAGGGTTCTGCTATTGCTGGAAACAAGGAAATAGGGGCACATGTTCAGACTTCTGATTGGAAGAGTGTGGGGGATTAATTTTTGAGGTTATAGCAGGTTGGGATGGGGCAATAAGAGGCCCAGGGAACCAGGAAACACCACATTTGACATTCTGCCTTCTGAGAAGAGAGTGAGCTTGAGAGCCAGGGAGAGAGCGAGAGAGAGAGAGAGCTACGGGGGGACTGTTGAAGTGCTGATGGATTCAAGTGCCGCATTGCTTCCAGGTATGCCTGGCAGTTCCTTCTATTGTTTTGCACCTATTTGGAAGGCACAATACGATTCCGTGGAGTAGGTGTTGACCTTGAGGCATCGCGCGCAACCTGCGGGCCGTCGTCTGCACCGTCGGACTAGCCCGTCCTAGTCCTAGAATAGGACCGCTCGATTTTTGGAGTCGGACCTTCTGATTCAAAAAATCGGACCACTTTTTCCGATCCGACTTTTTCAATCCGACTCCCAGAATCGGGTCACTCCCAAAATCGGACCACTTTGAAAATCGGACCACCCCCATCCGACTGCTATAATTGGACCCAGTGTCAAAATCGAACCATGTGTCCTAGTCCCCGATTTGGACCACTCGACCCATCGCAGTAGTCGGACCATCCCTATCTGACTAGGAAAATCGGACCACAGTAAAATTTAACCACCCTGTCCAAGTCTCAAATCGGACCACTACTAGAATTGGACCGCTGTTCCTAGTGTGAAACTCGAACTAACCTGTTCGATTCCCAAGATCAGACCAGCATGTTCGATTCCCTGAATCGGACCACTTCACTAGAACTTTAAATAGAAGGTTTTTAAACCTGCCCCACGGTCCTCGCCACCTTGTTCACATCTCTGATCCCCCAAGAAACCCAGTTTAGCCCTTAGAAGCCAGAGGCCAGACAGGATAACCAAGGATTCATCCCGAACAACTAGACACTGAGCAGACCAAATTTAGAATTTGACTTGACGTTCGGCGAGGACCAACCAACCAACCAACCCTAAAGCAAAATAGAGAACGCAGCAGGGACTTTCAATAAAACCTTAGATCATCCAGAACCTATGCTTAGAGCCACATCAGGCTACGAATGTGAGGGGAAGAGTGGAGTTTGCATTGAGCATTTCGTGCATCTGCATCTCACTTTTTGATTTTATCACCAAAGGTGCACTACAAGAAAAGGAGAAGCCTGTTTTCGCACTGAGCACTAGAAAGCACAAAGCACAATTTGTGAATAAGATTGACAACTGCTTTCAATAACAAGGAACTCATCAGGAGACATAATAACATCAAGGAACCCACTACTAGGAGAAGATCCCAGAACATAGCGGGCTATCTGAGAGCCCCATCAGTAGGACCCTAAGAGGACAGAAGATCTAGAAGGCGACAATATAGAGGATTGGACGCTGTCGGAGCTACTCAAATTGATCAACAACCTTGTGGAGCTAGAAGTGGGAGCAATGTCAGGATCATGAGGCGGACAGACTGGACTTGGGAGAATTCCCAGTCCTAGTGCAGGAGTTAGTCAATGAGTATGACTTGTTGACTAGGATGGTAGTTTAGGTCAAGCCAGTAGAGGAAGTGGTAGCAAACCTAGAAGAGGAAAGAAAGGTGATTAGAAAGGCGCTAGAGAGCATAATTGCCTATAACCACAAGCAAAAGACTAGGAAACTCCAACAACATGTAGACATGTACGAGGCTCGGCGTAGCCCTAGCTAGTGCAGCCAAAGCAGGACCAAATGTAGAGAGAGAGTGAGCAGCAAAGGCTGACTTATCATTGAGTGAACTTGTAGCTGGGTGGCTCATGGACAATACGTTCGCTGAGCAGAGCACAACAGCCTTAGCCAGAGCATTACTCTCGGGATTAGGGGTCACGCAAGGGGCAAAGGAGCAATCTAGGATCCCTATTGTAGCAAAGCAGCTAGACAAGTATGAACCTAGCAATAACCCATATAGCTTTGTTGAGCAATTTGAACAAGTTTGCAAAGCAAACGGTCTCACGGACCTTGCACAACGCTCTCAAGATTTCGGGATGTATTTGGGTGATAAGGGGAGAATTTGGTACACTAGTCTAGATGCAGCTGAGCGTACAAACTTTGCCCATCTTAAAGACCATTTTATCAAGAGATTCTCTGAGGCAGAGTACTTTGACAATCTCATCGTCCAGTTGATGAATGCCAGTCCCCAGAGGGAAAAGGAAGACGTAAGAGACTACATTACTCATGTGTGTGGCCTCTTCAAGAGGATCCCTGCCAATGAGCGGCCTAACGAGAAGGTTGTGTCTACTGTGTTCATAAATGGAATTCGAAGCGAGGAGCTCTACAAGGCTTTGGATAGTAACTTCACTCTGCACCGAGACGTGTTAGCTAGAGTCTTTGAGGAGGGAATAAGGGTGGACGATCAGCTTAGGGAGCGAAGCATGAGGAACGCCAGTCAGGATAGTACAAGTTAGAGAGCTCCAGAGCGGACAATAGCTTTAGGAGAGAGAGAGAACTCTAGCATACGGGATAAGGGAAAAGGTGTTGACCAAGGCCAGGAGTTGGCTGAGGTAAGAATGGAGTTTGCACGATTGCAAGAACAGATGAGGAAGCATGTGTGGTTGCATGTGTAGTGTATATACTGTGGTGGAAACAACCTCCCAGCCGAGTGCCAAGATCCTAGATCTAGGCCGTGCTCAAACTGTGGTAGGTTTGGTCATGACGCATTGCATTGTAGATTGCCAAGGTGATTCCCATATGCGCAGCAATACAACCCTCCATACTTAGGCAATAGGCCACCTAACCTCTTTGGCAGGGAAGCCCAGCTGGCACTTCCAGCACCAAATGACGCAAGACCAGTCATTCCTAGGCTAGAGATGAATCCAACAGGCATACCCAGACCACCAGGACCCTATGTAACCCAACCACCGAGTGACACTCCTGTTCACTATGTGGAAGAACCTAGTGAAGAGGAAACCTATGTGAATCCATACATCTCCTATGATGAGGAAGGCAATCCAGTCTTGATGGACTATCGACCAATGTGCCGGTAATGGCGCTAGGTAGAGGAAGAGGCAGAGGCTTTAGAGGACCAAGCCAATATCCAATCTCATGCTGGACTTGCAGTCATCCATGCCATATTTCATCATATTTCACGGAAAGGGAATATGCAAACAAGGACAAAGCTGACCTTCGATGCACCGAATGTGGAATCACACACTTATTTCCTGACTGCCCTAGACGGAAGCCACCAACTAATTCTTCCAACATGCCTTCATTACCCTTGGGGCTGTTCGGTGTGGAGACCTTTGGCAATGAGGATACACCCATCCCACTGCATGTCATGACCCGAGCATAGACAAAACAAACATGCATCTCATTGTCTGGGACAAGTAACCTGGATGCAGCCTCATTGGGAAAGAAAAGTTGGAGGAGAAGAAGAAAGAGAACAAATGCAAAAATTACCCTTAAGACTGAGGAAGCTACAACTCTAGTGATAGGAAAGAGGGTCACTAATGCAGAGGCAGAGACCTCAGCTCCTAAGACAACAGAACTAGGGAGTGCCAAGGTAGGGGAATACCCCCACCCCAGAGGGCAACTTGAGGCTATAGCCAAAGTCAAGGAGTAGGTCAAGTACGCCCAGGAACACCTTAAAGATGTAGAACCCATACCGGAAGATCGAATGGAAGACCTCTCTAGTGTGAGTACACCTGTTTCACCATTGCGACCTCAATTGGGGAACGCACCTACACCACGTGAGATGTCACAAAGGCAAGACCAAGAAGAAGCTTGTCAGCAAGCTAATCGAGACATATGGCCAAAGAATGCTGACTAAGGAGGAAGCCAACCTCCCAGCAACCTCCTCACTCCTCTAGGCATTCTAGCCAATATCAAGGACCTGGCCAATGATCTTGCAAATAGGTGGATAGAAGAAAGAATCCTCACAATAACCAGGTGGAGGCAAGAGCCTGCAGATTACAGGCAGGACAAGGTAAACAGGGTTCCCAAAACTGTCCAAGGCTACGAGGCACAATCGAAGAGGCGGAGGAGGATTTGGGATGCCAATTTTGACACCTGGACCGCCTTCTGGAGCTCACTTCCTGAAGAACGCAACGACCCCATCTACATGCTCTACCCCTGTAGGCATGGAGTTGATTATGACCAAACCATTCATGGGGATTTTGACTTTCCTAGAATATATAACGTAAATGCCTGGAGTCCCGAGGAATGCCTAGTTTTTAGAATAGAGGATCCCCTGCCATCTATCAACCGCTTCCTTGCGGATTTTTCTTCTTGCCTGGATCCAGCCTTCCTAACCACCTGTAATTATCTTAGGCTTATCAAATTCCTATTAATGCAGAGACATATAGCTGAGGAAGTCCACCTCCCTCCCCTCTTTTTTGACATCAACCTAGGGATAGATAGTAGGGCCATGACTAGATTAATGATGAGGGCAACCCTGCTTCCCTCCTTTTGCCTAGAAATCTTAGAGAATATGAATGATACCCGCTTCACAAGGTGCAATCATCCCTTCTTGTCATCCATACCTCTGAAGGCCCGGGCCGCTATTAAAGAATATCTACAAAGTCACGCATTTCTATCCTAATGCTTATGACCACCCCGTCTCCGGCTGAAGGTGATAGGCATTAGCCAGAACGCCTTCTTTGTATGCAATTCTCCATTTAAAAAAAAAGACTAGGGCTCACTTTGCTCACTACACCTAGGGTTCACCCCTAGCCCCTCCCCCCACTTCACGCTTAGGGCACATCAAGGGTAGGACTTCCAGGCTTGTCACCCTAAGTTTTGCACTGCAACTCCAACAACACACGAACTGGGTCCTTAAGTGTAGGACATTACGAAGGGCTTACCCAAGGTTAGACCCATCTCCCAGTTCCACTCCACATGCACTTACACCGCACCGTGAGACAGACACACCCCTTAGGGAGTACACAACTTTCTCTTGCAGGCTATGATCGTGACTTAGTGACTGACGACCCAGCTAAGGAGGACCATCCATGACATCCGCTAATGACCGGGAAATTTTCCATAAGTCGGACAAACACCACTACAGCAGCTTCAGGAGATTTTGCATACTCCGACGGTTAAATGGACCAACATGCTTGATGTGGCCGACCATCTGCCTGCTGATGGCTACCATGACTCAACCAAATCAAGCAGACGGAAAAATCAGTGATGGACCCACCATTGGCATAGATCTTGGAACCTCATATTCTCCAAAGGATTATAGAGCCCTGGTTTTGACAGCCATCTCGCAGAAGGGGACCTACAACTATGTGACAAATGCCAAGCATATTCATGAAGATCAAAGCACGCCGGAATCTCTCTCAGTTATCATGAATCAAACTCCATCACCTCTCTCATTCACAACAACACCTTTTGATTGTGGTCATCTACCCACTAGTTCCACTTAGCAACAACCCCAACTACCCTATTGCTCCCCACTCCAGTGCCATGGGACTGGCACTCAGCTAGGAGGTGGGTAATGTTTACCGCAGCATAGAGGATCGAAAAATGGAGCAGAGGTGCGAAAAAAATGGAAGAAGGAGAAAACCGAAAGGGCACAAGACAAAGGAAGGAAAAGGCACCCCGGATGGAGGTCAGACCCTGAAAATTTGAATGATGACCTCTCCAGAAGGCCTTAGCGTCACCTCAAGAAAAGAAAAGAGTAAAAGAGTGCCATTGAATGTGAAGGTGCTCCTGAATCCTTGTAAAAGAGTGCCGGCCTTACTCCTATGCAAATTGTATGTATTAGTTGGGAATGGGATAAGTTAGAACGGTGAGAAATAGGAAAAGAGGGCCTAGCAAATGGCCGACTATGTAAAAAGTGGGGATGACCGCCCAAAAAGTAGGGCATGTATATAAAGTTCAAAAGTGAATGAGAAGCTCATTCTTGTGTGTGGCCAAAGCTTCTTCTTCTTCTTCTCTTGTTTCTTACCTTCTTTCTTGTGCTTGAGTGAGGGAGTGTGAGGAAGTGAGGGATCGTGGAGAAGAAGCTCTCCATCTTCTCTCTTCATCTTCTCATCTTCTCTTCTATTCTCTTCTCTCGCGTGGCTATGGAGGATGGAGCTTGACGGAGGGGGCTTGAGGTTGCTTGAGCTTGCCACAAGGATCATGGAGCTACCGGAGTGCAAGAGAGAGGAGGGAACTCGATCGAGCATCAAGGTAAGCTCACTACACCCATAAGGTAGGCATTGCGCTTCGGCTATGTGAGAGGTAGCCATGGCTGCTCGGCTTGAAACGCTTGATTAATAAGCGGTCCGTACGTCTCGGGGTAGAGCTTCCTAGCTCCCCTCCATGCGTTGACTCGTAGCCTTATGTCAACTAGACAACTTGATGATGCAGGATATTTTGTGTCTTTTAGAGAGTCTACGTGGAAGATTACTCATAGCAAGCTTGTGCTTGCAAGATGTTCCAAGTCTGGAAGCCTCTATCCCTTGTATCTAGAGCTACATTGGATCATGTTTTGCTTGTGGGTTCTATTCTCCATGCATCCCTTTGGCATGCTCGTTTGGGGCATATGTCTCTTAAAGGAATGAAAATGCTCCGTGCTTTGCAATATCTTCCACCTTTTGACTCTTCACATTTTGATTCTTGTGATCATTGTTTGTATGGCAGGTAGACTAGAAATATGCATAAAAAGTCTAGTAATAAACGTATGGGTGAGCCCTTGGCTCTTGTGCACTTAGATGTATGTGGGCCCATGCCCTGTCAGTCACTTCGTGGGGTAAAGTACTTTGTTACTTTCATAGATGATTACTCACGTAAGGTTTGGGCTTATCCCATAAAGAGAAAATCTAATGTCTTAGACACATTTCAGTATTGGCTTGCATTGGCAGAGAACCAGTCTGGGAAAAGACTAAAATATCTTAGGTCAGATAATGGGGGTGAGTATGTATCACATGCTTTTGAGCAATTTTGTGATGAGCGGGGTATTAAGCATAAGTTGACCGCCCCTTACATCCCTCCCCAGAATGGTATTACTGAATGCATGAATAGGAGCATTCAGGAAAGGGTCCGTAGCATGCTTATCTAGGCTGGCTTACCGCAATACTTTTGGGCTGAGGTAGTTACTATTGTAGTGCATCTCATTAACATGTCACCTAGTAGTGGCATTGACTTTCAAGTTGTAGAGGAGGTAGGGGCAGGAAAGCCCCCCTCTTATGATCATTTGCGTGTCTTTGGATGTGATGCATTCTGTCATGTGCCCAAGGACAAATGCAATAAGCTAGATCCTAAAAGTGTCAAATGCATTTTCATTGGCTATGGAGATTCAGGAGAGATGGGCTACCGTCTATGGGATTCGTAGGCATGGAAAGTGATCTGCAGCCATGATGTCATCTTTTACGAGGACAAAATGCATATGCAGCCTGAGAAAGAGGTTGAGGTACATAGAGTTATCTTTCAGGAGGAGCCACCTGCTCCCATTTAGCCCACCACTCTACGGCCAACTAGACAGCGCGCAACATCACTTGATGCTCATGGCCCAGATGCTAGACGTGTTGATGTTAGATATGATGTCGGTCAGGCAATAGAGCCTAGGTTGAGGCGCTCTACTAGAGATAGATGACCTCCTGACCGTTTTGCACCCTCTATGGATTATGTACTGGTTACAGATGTATGAGAGCCTCTTACTTATATGACACTATGCACAGGGGTGATTGTCACTCTTGGGTGATTGTCACTCTTGGGAGAGGGTTATGCAATCTGATCTTAACTCATTACATGAGAATTAGACTTGGGATTTGGTTTCCTTGCCTTAGGGTAAGAAGGCTTTGTCATGCAAGTGGATGTACAAGCTGAAAAGTATCCCTGGACACCCCAAGTTGACATACAAGACTCGATTGGTTGCTAAGGGTCTTAAGCATGAGCATGGTGTTGACTTTGATGAATCTCCTGTTGTCAAGATGACCATCCTACGCTTAGTCTTGGCCTTGGTTGCATAGCTTGACCTGGACTTGTACTAGATGGATGTCAAGACGACTTTTTTACATGGGGACTTGCATGATGAGATTTACATGGAGCAGCCTAAGGGCTTTGCAAACCCTGGCAGGGAACACCTAGTGTGCAAACTAAAGAAAAGTCCCTAGGGAATGGTACCATAAGTTTGATGAATTCATGCAATCACAAGGCTACAACCACAGTAGTGCTATGGATTTGTTCTTGTACACGAAGAAAGTTCGTGACGGTTCTTTACTGATTTTGGTACTCTATGTGGATGACATGCTTTTAGCAGGGACAACTCATGAGGAGATAGATGCTCTTAAGGCTCAACTCAAGAAGAGCTTTGAGATGAAAGATTTGGGATATGCCTCTCATATACTTGGTATGCACATTACGTGCAATAGATCTCAGGGACTACTCTATCTGTCACAAAGGGAATAGATTCATAAAGTCCTCGAGTGCTTCCGCATGCAGGATGTTCAGCCTATTGGCTATCCAATTACCTTCCATGTGAAGGTTTCATAGGCTGATTATCCACAGATAGATGAGCAGAGAGCCGAGATAGCCAAGATTCCCTATGCATCAGCCGTGGGCAGTCTTATATATGCCATGATAGCCACCCGTCCAGATATTGCTTTTACAGTTGGGGTTGTGGCACGTTATATGGCTACACCTGGCAAGAAACATTGGGATGTCGTGAAGGGTATCATGAGGTACCTGAAGGGCACAGTAGATATGTGTCTTTGTTATGGCAGCCATGATACAAGAGTCGTGGGGTACACTAACTCTGATTATGTAGGACATGCAGATAGTAGGAAGTCCACTTTTGGCTATGTGTTTACTTATGCTAGAGAGGCTATCTCTTGGATGTCTAGGGCGCAGAAGTGTATAGCCCTTTTTATTATAGAGGCCGAGTATGTTGCAACCAAGAGGCTTGCAAGGAGGCTATCTAGTTAGGCTATTTGATTGCAAACCTTGGTATGACAGATGCTATGTCTACACTGCATTCGGATTCTATGAGTGCCATTGTACATGTGTACATGTTGTACAGTCTTTTCTTTTTTCTCTCTCCCTAGGAAAAATTCACCTTTAAGTGGGAGGTTGTTGGGGGTAAAGGCGCCTCCGCCTAGCCGCCCGTGTATTACTACACTGACAGTTACCCCCACTGCACATTGCAGGTGGCGGGTGCCCATCACAGTCACTTATTTGCCTTTAAGTGGGAGGTTGTTGGGGGTAAAGGCGCCTCTGCCTAGCCGCCCATGTATTACTACACTGACAGTACCCCCCACTGCACACTGCAAGTGGCGGGTGTCCACCACAGCCACTTCTTCTTTATTATTTTAGTGACAGTTTGAATAAAGGAAGGCTCGACCATACATTGTGGTTGTTGGAGTTCCCACTTTTGAGTCTCTCTCTCTCTTGGCTCTTGCTCTCCATTCGCCATAGCTCTCACTGCCAAGCTTCTTCCTCCTGGGTTCCACTTCCCTTTTACTTGTGACTACCCTTTGGAATGTTGGCTTTGAAAGTGTATTATCAAAAGCCTTCATTGCCTTCTTGATCACCCTAAGACATCTCATAGCTCATGAGAATCTCATTTTATGCTCTTTTGGTGGCTTGGATATCTTGTAGGACTACTGGATCTTCTCAGCAATATTCTTAGGATTAGTCTTCTATCTCCTTGCAGAACCTTTAGTTCCAGCTATAGATTAGCACACCAATTGTAAAAGAAAGATATAAAAAATAAATTACTAGCCACTTATTTGCACATTGAGGTATGAAACACAACAAAAACACCTTGCAATGATAAGAGGACCCTCAAAATCACATTTCATATCATTTCATTGAGGTATGAAAGCTTGATCAAGGAACATATGAAATACAAAAATAGAGCACTGAAAAAACGAACATATTATTTTATGTTTCACACATAACAAGAGCAATGCAAGTGAGCAAGAGGATTCACACATATGAAACACAAGCCTTAGACTCCATATAAAAGGTCAACTACTTCAATCACATTTAGTTTGATAGATATACATAAAAAACTAGCAATATCATATTCTTTCACCCATACCTAATGAATTGATGAAATTTTTACCTTTGAGGGTTGAATCTTGCTTGTGGGGGGTTGAGTCTCACTTGGATGCTCTTGTTGGAGATAAAAAGATTGTTATATTCAAAATGAGCTTCCCTTGGAAAGGCTAGATTAAAATGAGTTTTTATTGGAAAGGCTAGGGTAAAATACTTGAGTTGATGTTAAGTCAAAATATTAAGTACAATTGTGCTTGGTAACACTAGTCTCATCAATCCCTTTTTAAAGATCCCAAAAATAACATCATGTGTGAAAATTTACATTTAAAAATAAAGAAAATTAAAGCTCTCTTTTTAATGAAAAGTTTCTCTTTTAGATATAAGTTCCAAGAAAAATGACTACATTATTAAATACTTTTTTTTGGATTCTTTTGAGAGTAGCATCTCACAATAACAGACCATTTCTAGATGCAATCTTCTCATATCTCTATTAAGGTGAAGCTAAGTTCCCTTGTGCCCTATTGAAAGAAAAGGCAAGCATCCCCATCACCAAATCAAACCCTGTAAGTGATTAATCCAACTCATTTTTTATCTTAATGTCTTATGAAACATGATTTTTTCAACCAAGGGGTTATTTCTCTAACTTTTAATCATGTTTCATCCTAACTTATTATTAGCCAAGTTGTCCTAAGTTGTATTGTACGAAATGCTAGTTTATTGTTGATGTTTTTTATTGATTGCCATTCATTTCACATTTCATATGTTAGGATTTTGTTGCATGCATATCCCACTTGATTTTTCAAATTTTCTTACTCATTAGGACTCTTTGATTTTATTCAAACGACAAGAAATTCATCCAAGTTCATGTACATTAGGGATGTGCTCAATATTCCTTTTGATTTGCAAGAGCTCTTGGGAGATCTTGAAGACAAGATTGAGGAGTAAATGGAATTTTATGCTAGACATGTAGAGTCTCTCACAATTGATAACTACGTTCATTTTAATGATGTGATCCAAGCAATGAGTGCTCCTAAGAAAACTTTGATTACCATGTATTATCTAATTGATGAGGACTTTATAGGACATGAAACAAATTGTCCTTTTTAGAGGGATTAGTAACAATGTCTCTTGATCCAAAAATACATAGGTTTTTTTGAATTTCTCAAATATATGCAAGATTCTTCTTCAATGATAGTGCAAGTGAAGATGGGAGAAGATGTTGCATGCATAGATCAAGAGATTGAAGAGAAGACAAAGATGTTTCAAGAGGATGTTGAGAACTAATTGGTGTAAGATTTTGACCCTACCATATTTAAAAGTTTGAACATCACAAAGGTAGAAAAAGAGGAGATAGAATTGAGTACAGATACTAAAGAATGCCCTCTTGATTGTATCCCTACATTTTCTACTTACCTTATCAATGAAAAAAAATATGTGTTGCTCAATGACATTTAATATATTTTTGATCCTAGAGAAGATTACTACTACGCCATCCTAGCATCATGGAGCCAGATTGACAATAATTTCATAAGTTATGAACCATGCCCATTAGCAACTTTGAATGAATAGGGGGAGGGTTTTCAAGATAGCCCCATAGCCTTGAATATATATATAAATCGGATTGTGGAATATGAGAAGAAGGGGTTGTCTCCACAGAAGATGAGTTCTTAGAGGTCCAGAAAGGACTTGGTATTGAGGGCATATGAAAACCCCAAAGGCATGAAATATATTTCCAAGATCTTTATAAGCTTAATAATAGAGTTTTGTTATGCTTAATGTATTAGTGACTATAAGATTTTCATCTATTGACGAGGTTTTTTGTTTCTTATGTAGATTGAAATTGAAGTCTTTGAAACTTTCTTAGAAGAGCCAATGGCTCTAGACCACTGAAGCTTGGGAAAAGTCAAGGCCTTAGTCATTATATTAAAAGCTTAAATAATATTATAATTTATCACAATAGTTTCTTAAGCTCTCTAAGTTTATAAATAATGACTTTAACAACTATTTTCAAAGTCATTGGATCTAAAGTTTCCAACAAAGATGTGAAGAAGATAATTTTGGTTAAGAAGAAAGAATCTATAAGGGTTTTTAGCTATATACTTGGTTACAATGGATCTAGAGCTAGATACTTTGAAGTTCTTAGCTCATATTTATTCTCCCATACATGAGATATAAAAGATTTAAAGCTTCTCTTAAGCTACAAAAAGTAAGAGTTTTTGAAATGTAGAGGTCTTATTGAGTGAGATGAATCAAATTTTTGAAATGTAGAGGCTTTATTGAGTGGGATGAAGCCAAAGATTCCTGAAATAGACAAAAGATCTTAAAGAGTCAAAGATTTTTTGCAAGCTATATTTTACCTTATGTTTGTTTAGTTTATAAACATTCTGAAAATATCTGATTTGCACAAGAGTTTAGATATTTTTCTTTTATTTTTTAGGTAACCACTTGTATGATTTTTACCAAAGATGGTGTATTATATGATGTACTTGTATATTTAATCTTAAATTTATGACAAATTTGTTTGTAAAATCATTGAAAGATCTCTAATAAACTATTTGCTTTGACTCTTCATCTTTCATGTTTTGTGTGTTTCAAGTATTTTATTTTTACTTGATAATGTGATTTTTTAATAACTTGGATTAACTAGATAGATAGGCTTTCATATCTCTTGATAAAATATGAGTATGATTGTATAAACTATGTTTTATAATTAAAAAATAAAGAGAATTAATTAAATATTTTACATGAATTGGACAATGAAGAAACATAATAGCTTCTTACCATATAGTGAGTGAAGTATTAATTATCTCAAGCTTTTATCATTGTATTTTTGAAAAGGTTTAATAATTGCTCTTTGAGATTTTTGAGATCATCATATTTTCAATCAAATTTATCAAATAAAAATATTCTATTTAGTATTTTTTAAATTCCAAGCCTATCCATTATCAACATGATTCTTAACTGCATTATGTAGGGATTTCCATTGATTGTGACTAATGATTGTACCCCCATTTCTAAGTTTATCTTACCAAGCTTTCCATGAAAGATTAGGAATGTTCTAGCCTTTACTCCATATTTCTACCAAATAAGAGTAATCTACTTTTCCCTTAAGAAATTCATTTCTAGAAGTAATCCTATTTGAAACTATTTATCTACAATAATTCTAGTATTAAACTTGGATGGATTCGAAGGTGAGTCACATGACATAAAAAAACTCTGGAGTGGTTCATAAGAGTTTCCTCATGTTTAAGGAAATGGTACCAAGCATACACAAAGTTAACAAGAGGACAATGGGATATGATGACATATTCTACAAAAAACTCAATGTTGTTTGTCACTTGGAGCCAATATCTTTGAAAATAAAAAGAGAAAATGGGACCAAGCTTGGACATATATGTCTTTGAGTATTTTAAAAAAAATACTCTAATAACTCTCCCATGTGGTGTATATGTTTGATTTTTTTTCATTCTTTTATATTTTTTAAATTTAATGCATATCACTTTTCTTTGCCTATTATTAAATTAACTATGATATTCTCATTTTTTAAAATTTGAAGCTTCATAAATGATTTATGTATGAAAAAATCTTTGGACCACCAAAAGAAAAAATATATATATTCGTGTACAAAAAGATTTATAACAAAGGCCACATTTATAATTGTGGAGATTTTAGACTCTTCTCAATTATTATTCAAAGCTTTTTTCTCCATGAATCTCTCTCCAAAGTAAGTTTCTTTTTATTTTGGAGGATGATAATACCTTGAAAGAAGTGTATATACTTTTTCACATTCTCTCTACTTAAAATCTTGTAAAATTATCAATCCCATATTACGTAACTTCACATTATACTATTAATGCACGTGCACAAGTCTCCCTTATATTTTTCAATCTTTGTAGTTTACATTTATTATTATTATGATTATTGAGAAGCTTGACTATGAAGCTTGACTATGAAGTCTCACTTATATTTTTCAATCTTTGTAGTTTACATTTATTATTATTATGATTATTGAGAAGCTTGACTATGAAGACTTATGTATACAAGACAACAAAATGCATTATGAAGGGAGACTCTATGCAAAATTGCCTTATAACACCTAGTGCATTATCCGATTTGGGACTCTAATCAATCAAGATTATACTTGATTAATTAGGATTAGCAGATAGCTGATAATATAATGCAACCAAGTGCCTATAAAATGGGATCCTTTGAGCCTTTGAAGAGACACATATACTCCACTCTACCACTATTCTTACTACCTCTATTCTCTTCCTCTTCTTCACTGGGGATTTTATTTTTGCAAGCTTTGTGTGAGATACAATTTATGAAAATGCATATATATATATATATATATATATGATATTTTTCTATACAAAAAATGGTAAATTTCTATACATAATGTTAGAAAGGCTAGCTTCTGTGATATAATTGTTAGATGAACAATCTAACCTATACACACATTGAACCTTGAATAATTAGACTATCACAATATCACTTGTGGAATGAGAAAATCATCCTAAAATTATGAAGCTTAGATCTATATGTGACTATGGGTGTGTGATAAAGGCGATCCATTCTTATATTGATGTTAAGTTTTTTCACATCAATATGAGAAAGACATGACTTTGGAGAGAAAGCTATGATGGCACCTATCTATTGCACTGCATGCCAATATAGTGGACTACATGCAAAAACTATCAACAAGCACCACTACTTTTTCAAGGTAGAAATTTCACACCTATCTGTGTAACAGGTAACACTAAATTTTTAGGTGGTGGTGTTCAATTTTTTCTAACTAATCCCCCAATCTTCAAGCTCATTTGACAACCTATAAGCATTAAAAAAATTGCATCCCCCACAATTATTCCATATTATTAGACATGTTGTACCACAATTGATCTAGATTCCTAGTTGAATTCAAGCTCAAATCTAAGCATACATATAGCTAGTGAGGTACGTGGCTCTAGTGATCAACATGTGGCTAATGATTGGGGCTTCTATATGTGCATTTTCATATTGATACTATCAACATTGATTCAAATCATGTGTTCTACTACTAGCTATAAGCTTCCAAGGTTCATTAGAAAACATATTTCCAACAACGTAATTATTCATATTTCTAGTCTACTTTGCTTCATTAGGTAAAAGCTCGTTTTACTTGGATGCCATTAAACGATATTTAGTTTCAACTTGATACCTACCTTTGAGGTTGATATTATGATATCTTCACATGGTTTGGATGATGCAAAGGATCGTGCAAATCTACCAATGTATGATTTCCTACCTTCTTTTAGTGCATTAGAGTAGGTGGGGAAGTACTTTTGAGACACTAAATGAGTGGAGAGTCTATTGCATTGAGAGGACATGAAATTGATGATACAAGAGGCCCAAAGAGGTTGTGCTTGACTCATTGGATAGTTATTAAAATGCTTGGCAAAAGATAGCAAAAGCAACTAATAGAATCAGACTTGAACTAGATATTGGAAATTGATGCCGAATTTTCTCTTGTTTCAAAGAGGACACCCAAGGAAAGAAAAGAGTTAATTGGTGCATCTAAGTGCTTAGTAAATAGGGCATAAATATTAAAATATTAGAGGTCTTCACGCGTCAATTTTCCATTGTCACAAAGGTGTGTCAAGTTGTTCTTCTCTCTCCATTGAGAGACCAGGAAGACCACCAAATAAAGCCTGGTTCATATCTTATATGACCATTTTACCTGTAGAACTCCATGTGGATGTGTGTTCATATGAGTAGAAAAGAAGCCTTTCTCCTATACAAGGTGTGTCCAACCACACATCCTAGCTATACATCCAACTCATACCACCATGATGTGCTATTTGAGAGCCGAGTCTAATGGTTCAGCTTCTTACTTCACAACTCAATGGGACTAAGGAAATTATAGCAATGACAACAATCAAGCCAGTTGAGCAAGTGAGGAAACTATGCGATACAAGACAATTGATCATGGTGCTACATATGTTGTCCTCCATGGAATCAGCTAGGGATTTCTCTACCACCTGGCATTGCATATATATCTGAATATAAATAGCCATGATATCTAGCTTGAGCGACTATAGTCAAGGTTGAGAAGTAGTACAAATGTATCACTCTATGGTTCATGGTGTTGTGTTAGAAAAATACACTTGTTAGTTTGTTCAAATCATGTTTAACTTTTTTGGACTTGTAAGAAGCCTAACATCTATTTACTAATGTAGAGATGGACCTTTCTGGTAATGTTTTTATTGGAAGTAGCTTAGTGATTGTTTATGCCAAATGTGGAAGCCTTGTGGAAGCTGAGGTAGTGTTTATGACTATTTAGTGTAACAGAATGTGTTATCATGGAATGCAAAGATATTACCATATGTTGAACATGATGAAGAAGTGAAGGCTTTGTTGTTATTTAGACAAATGTATGGTGATGTAATGGATTTGGAACAACAAACCTTTTCGATGACAATTCAATCATGTGGTACTCTTGCAACGAAGGCTCAAAGTTCCATATGTGAGGACCAATTGAACTTGCCATGTGTGTTGAAATTGGAAAGGCTTTACATATTGATGTCCAAAAGAGGGAATCTACTTCAGATGTCTTTGTTTATATTGCACTTTTAAACATGTATAGCAAGTGTAAAAACATTCTAGAAGTAGAGAATATGTTTGATAGATTATTAGAATGCAGTGCTATGTCATGGAATATAATGCTCTCTGCATATTCTGAGCAAGGGCAACAAGGAAAGGCTTTGCAATTTTATAGAAAAATACAAGAGAAAGGGGTGATTATAATCCAAGAGACAGTTACAATTACTTTCAATGCAGTTGGTGTTTTAATAGGGAAGGAAAATGGTCTTGTGTAAGGACAATTAAGAAAATTGGAGTTTCTGAATATTAGTAAAGCTCTACATGATGGTGCTAGGAGACTTGAATTTCTAAGGGATATTTTAGTTGGAAGCACAATTTTGGGCATGTATGGGAAGAATGGAAGCCTTATTGAAGCAGAGAATCTCTTTGGGCAACCTGTTGGTGGGCAATGTGATCCTATGGAATGCAATGCTAGCTATTTATTTGGAGTAATTGTAGGGACAGTAGGTTCTACAAGTTTATAGACAAATGCAAGAGGAAGGGGTAAGTTCAAATAATTAAACATTTCTCATCTCACTTCAAGCATGCGGAATTTTTTTGGAGAATGAGGAAGTTGTGTATATGAAGGAGCAACCAGTCAAATTGTCAATTTTACATGTAGGGAGAACGTTACATGCTGATTGCATAAGGAAGGGCTTTGTCAAAGACATGTTTGTGAAAACCACTCTCATAAGTTTGTATGAGAAGTGTGGAAGTATTGTGGAAGCATATCATATATTTGATGGGTTTTTGGATTATGATTTGGTGTCATGGAATGCAATGCTATTGGCTTATATTGATCAAGGTCAAGGATGCAAGCTATAGCAAATGTATACACAGATCTAAAGTGAATTAGTGAGTTCGAGGAAATAGGCTTATGTAATTATTCTTTGAGCATGTGGTTCCCTTCTATAGGGAAGAAAGAAGTAGTTTCATTTGAACGGAAGAGAGTGATAAAGTAGTGTCTTTGAAAATTTTAAAGCAATACATACACATTTGGAGCAGAAAAAGCTCATGACAAACACTATTTTTATTAATATCCTTTTGACCATGTATTGGAAGTGTGGAAGCATTTTAAAAATGGAAGGCGTGTTTGATACATTACCAAAGATTGATATTGTGACTTGGTGTCTAATGCTCTCAACTTATGTTGAGCAAGTCCATGGACCTAAGGCTCTATAGTTGTATCATCAGATGCAAGAAGAGGGGTGCAGTCCAAATCACTAGACACTTGCAATTGCTCTTCAAGCTTGTGGTTCTCTTTTACACAAAGGTCATGCTACTAACAATAGAAAATTGACCAGAAGCATGCCTTTGGATATTGTAAGCTTCCATCTCGATGCTCAACAAAAGAATTTGTCATCCAATCCATTTGTTGGTAGCAGCCTTGCTTCCATTTTTGGGAAATGTGGAAGTATTGTACAAGCAGAAACTCTATTTGATGGGTCTTTTTATTGGTCTTGGGGCATTGAAGCCCTAAGAGAAACACCAAGAAAATGGGGAATCTATAGTAAGAAAACCTGTCTTGTATCATCAACAAGCATGCTCTTCATATTTAATCAATCACAAGAAGAAAAACAATACCAATCTTCTCAAATCTTCACACAGCATCATATAACAATTCTCCCACGGATTTATCACAACAAAACTTCAACACATTCTTCATATTATTCCTCAAAAGAATAAGAAAACACAAAGGAATGCTCCTTTGAATGGGAATCATCACATAGTATTCATCTCCAATAGCTTCATAGTCTTCATAGTCTCTCTCACTATCTCTCACTCATAGATACATTGTTTTGCATGAAAAATTGGCTATCTCTCACACACACATACTCTCTCTCAATAGTACATTGGAATAATGAATGATAATCATCCATAATCTCTCTTTGGTAGTGGATACCACTCCCAAATGGTATGTTTGATATGAAAGGTCGCCATAGCCACTGCAGTGCCCTTTCGTAACTCAATAGTGTCACTGTCACTTTAGTCTTTACTTGAGTCTTTAGCAGCTGCTTCTTCAACTTATTTGAGCTATTTTAAACTTGTATTCATATCTTCTTAAGATTAGAAAAATTCCTTAAGCTACACATCTATCCCACAAAATACTTACAGAGGTATACAGAATAGAAAGAGAACAGAGATAGAGGCTCTATAGAAGCTCAACAAAGGGTCTATAGTAACATACAAAAGGTCATAAAAAAGCATTTACCTAAACTAAAACCATTCAAAACCATCAAGAATCATTAAATAAACTTAGAAACACTCTTAAAATCCACCAATAATCATTCCATTCTCTCATACATAAAGAAAACAGAACAAAACAGAAGCTCAACAAGACTCAATCTGAATCAATCAAACACTATCAGGACATCAACAAAACATTTTAAAACATCACATCTCCTCTAAAAACTATCATGAACTTTTGAAATCTAATCAAACTTATTTAAAGTAATCCCAAAAACTTGCAAAACAATCAAATATCATTCAAATAATACAAAAATAATCCACAAGTCAAAAATATAGTCATATTAACCCTCAATATATCCCCAGACTTAAGTAGGGAGCGTCCTCACGACCTTAGAAAAAGAGAATAAAAGTTCAAAATATAGCCTAGCTTGATCTTTCACAGTAACTTCACGAAATACCATCCAAACACGATCCCAACTTACAATCTGCATCTAAGAAAGAATTGTGACAAAAGGAAAATACATTTATCCATTAACACAGCTTTGAAAAAGAAAGCACGACAAGATTGTAAATGATATAAGAGGTTCTACATCTTGAGCTATCCATCCATCATCATTACCATGAACCTCCAAAATAATAGCTTATTGAACAAGTTGAATATCCAATCACCACGACCCCATCATAGAGCAAAATAACCATCACACACATACACACACACACACACACACACACACACAATATAAAACAACCATTTGAATGGCACCTCTAAAAGAGAGATATCATTATGAATCATAAAAAATACAGCTATGGGTATCAATGAAGATGATCCCACTTAAAACCTTGATGATTATAAAAATGATCCATGGATAGAGATTCATCTACAAAAGTCTTGGGAGGATTTTGGAAAAACTGTAGGCAACACATCCTCTCCACCAATACAAGATACCGTCTAAGCAAGCAAAGGGCATGAAAGTACAATATATCTAGTTGTTGGAAAGAAAGATTCACATTCACATTCATATACAACTTTGGGATTGACTTCTGATCATTATGTGAATGCTAGTGCATGTAAGCAAGATAATACCAAGCAAAGTGAGTAGTCAGTCTTAACACATCCTCTCCACCAATACAAGATACCAGCTAAGCAAGCAAATGGCATGAAAGCACAATATATCCAGTTGTTGGAGATCAATATTCACATTCACATTCATACACAAATTTGGGATTGACTTCTGATCATTATGCAAATGCCGGTGCATGTAGGCAAGATACCAAGCAAAGTGAGTAGTCAATCTTAGTGAAGGATCTAAAGTCTGAGAATACTATTGAGAAAAATACAAATAATTTTGAAAAACTTGGCTAGCAGTCATCCATTCCCTTGGAATCAGCCACCAATTTATTTGAGGTCCTATAAGAGAATCTACTGAACTCCATCCCCAGAGAGGATGAAGGGATGGGTAAGCAAAATCATAAAATGAAGAATGAGCTAAAGGGGGATTAGTGGAGAATTTAGGAGAATTAGTTAAAAAGGGTGTTAATAAGTATATTGGAAAAGTGGAAAGAATAGTTGTGGATGGAGAAGGACAAGGAGGGAAAAAAACATGATCCTCAATAAAAGAAAAACAAGTGAAAATAGAGATCTGAGGACTACCTTGGGATTGAAATAGAAGAGGTAAAATAACCTGTGGATTAGATTGATAAAGTGAAAGAAAGGTCTTATATCTATGGGCCATCTGCTGGCTGATAATAAGATAAACGAGGCACTAATGGATTCGAGACAGATATGTGATGATAGACATCAAAGAAGGAGGAATCAAAAGGAGGTTGTTTGGAAAGGTGGGCTAAAAAGCCCACGATCACTTGGTTAGTATTTTGTACATGAGAAGAAGCTTTGTTTTGATGTCGATTTAAAATCAAAGAATCAATTCATGTATGCCAAGAAGTCTCAAGGAAATCAGCCACTTTGGAGAAATATGTCTGGAATATTTGATCTAACTATAGCTCCAAAAGTTTGATATACAAAACAGCTTGTAATACTACATTCCCCAGATACCAAGCCAAGTCTTCATCATCTAGAATCAACAAATCACCTCGCAAGTACATGTAAGACATAAGCATGGTATCTGTAGTCACAGAATCCTCAAAAACCATTCTGACCACTTCAATCAACAAATCAAAAGACCAAGCTTCACTCCAACCATCCTCTGGAAGAGGCAAATCCATTTTGGAAAGCTTAGTATATGCTCTTATCATAACACCATTATATACAATTGGCATGACTCATTACTATAAAGTCATTACACATGCTATGCAAGTTGAAAAGGAAAAAGACTAGGTGTTGTTACTTTTGAAAAGGTCATTGAACCTTCAAAACATAGAAATATATAAGTATTAATGTGGTAATAAAGAAAAAGGAGGACTTAGGAGTTGTGGGGAAGAAAGAAGTGGTCAATGAGAGAAGTTGTAACTTTCTCTCTCTTCTCTTTTTATCTCCTCCTCTCCATGAATTTCTCTCTCTCTCTCTCTCTCTCTCTCTCTCTGGCACAACTTTCTTGCATCTCTCTCTATGCTTTCTATTCTATCCATGGAAGAGGGGGAACTTAAAGTTGATGAGGATGTCAATCTTTTGTGTGCATGATGGATGGGTATGGATGTTTGTTTGGGGTGAAAGAGCAAGAATTTTCTGCAAGTTTTGAAGGTCGGACATTGTAGATGCCACTCTACAACCTGGTTTTCTAGGCAAATTCTGGTGCTTCCTTGGGCTTCTCCATTTCTTGGGGATCTTGCCAGGGGGTGTAGGGTAGCTTTCAAAGTCTATAGAAAATTTGTATTATGTTTATCGGTGTCATGCACTTGTCTCTCAAGCATGGCGTCCCCCAAATCTGGTTATTAAATAAAAAAATTAGAATATGTGAATTTTTAGATTTAATTAGGCTTTCATATATGGGATCTCATAAGATGAAAGATTGGTCATGGTTTACACTATGCATAAGATGATAAGTAAGGAAGAAGAATATGCATTTTGGATCTCCAGATCTACTCACAATCAAGGTTTTTGTCTTTTCTTTGAACTTTCAATCATTTGATGAAGGTGCAATAGGTCAAGGAGAATGGGTTCCATGATTGCATCCACAATTTCATGAATTGTGTAAAACAACATATTAAAAGATGAAGCAAATTCAAAGGACAAGTTTGACGATGTTGTTGCCATACCAACGGGTTCTTCCCAATAGACCACATTGCCTTGAAATTTTTATATTTTAACCTTTATTTGCATTTCCTTTCTTCCAACACTTTCAAGATTTTAGAAAACACCCTTATTTCTCATCCATCCCAATTCTTATTAGGTTCTAATCCTTTTCTTTTCTTACATAAAAGTACTTTTTCCTTAAGGAAATCTTGCATAAATTGGGTGGAGAACTTCATGAGATATCCTTTGTGAGGGTGCTTTTAATTTGAATATCTTTTCATGGGTTAATTTATGTGCTTCATATGGATTTCATTTCCTTCCATATTGCTTTTGTGTAGTTACAATTGCTTGCATAATTGTATGAAGAACCTTATCGTTTGTGCAATTTGCTATTGAACCTAGGCAATGACCTAGTTGTGTTTTTGTGATGCATTTATGCATGTGGTTTCCTTTTTCCCTCAAAAGAAGAGACAACCTAAGAATAAAGAAGAAGACAACCAAAGAAAGATGAAGATAAAGACTTGCTCAAACTGACTATGGTTCTTTTTCAATAATTTGTTTGTGAGGATGCTTCACATTTCAACATGGGAGAAATGATAGACCCAAGATTTGTGCAAAAAGAAGGCACTAAAGTGGACACTACATCGATATATCCCTAGCATTTGGCTATTTCCTTTGTAATATTTATGCTCTTATCATAACACCATTATGTAAAATTGGCATGACTCATTACTATAAAGTCATGACACATGTTGTGCAAGTTGAAAAGGAAAAATACTAGGTGTTCTTACTTTTGGAAAGGTCATTGAACCTTAGAAACATAGCAATGTACATATATTAATGTGATAATAAAGAAAAAGGAGGATTAAGGAGTTGTGAGGAAGAAAGAAGTGGTTGAGAGAAGTTGTAACTTCCTCTCTCTTCACTTTTTATCTCCTCCTCCCCCCCCCCCCCCCCCCCCACACACACACACACACTCTGTGTGTGTGTGTGTGTGTGTGTGGCACAACTTTCTTGCATCTCTCTCTGTGCTTTTTATTCTATCCATGGAAGAGGGGGAGCTTGAGGATGATGAGGATGTCAATCTTTTATGTGCCTGATGGACGGGTATGGGTGTTTGTTTGCTGTGGAAGAGCAATAATTTTCTATAGGTTTTGAAGGTCAGGGATTGTAGATGCCACTCTACAGCATGGTCTTCTAGGTAGATTTCGGTGCTTCCTTTGGCTTTGTCAGCGCCCGGGTACCCTATTCCAAAACTTTAAATCCCAAAAAACCCTAAAAACATTAAAATTTTCCAAAAACCATTAAAATTTCAATTAAACGAGAAAAAGTATAAATAAACTTAATAATTTTCGATCAACTGAGAAATTACCAATCAAAATCAAAAAACATAAAACAACTTCATAAAACTTTAAAATTTCATAAAAACTCAATAAAATCCTTATACAATTATAAAAAATAGGAAAAAAAATAAAACTACAAAAATTTCAACAAATTTCTTAAATAATTATGGCATAATGACATGAGCTAAAACTTTTCAAAACAAATGGAAAAATATTTATTTGAATAGAAACTAACTCCTCAAATGAGTAAATGCTTGAAAAATTCTTTTCAAAATTAGTAAAATAGCAAAAAATTGTCAAAAAATAAAGTGTATTCCCATGTTCAATTTTCAGCCAACATTATGTTGATTGAAATGAATGAAAAATAAAAATTTGACACAACCATGCCAAAAAAACATGAAAAGGGAAACAAAAATAAGTACAAATGTCCAAGTGAAGAAAACCCAAACACAACCCAACACAAACTTTAAGATTTCATAAAAACTCTATAAAATCCTTGCAAAGTTATAAAAATTAAATAAAAATTTACAGAAAGTATAAAATTTCAACAAATTGATTCCATAATTATGACACAATGACATGAGTTGAAAATTTTCAAACAAATGGAAAAATATTTATTTGAATAGAAACCAACTCCTCAAATGAGTAAATTATTAAAAAAATCTTTTCAAAATTAGTAAAATAAAAAAGCTTTACAAAAATTTGTTTAAAAATAAAGTGAATTTCCATGTTCAATTTTTAGCCAACATTTTGGTGATTGAAATGAATGAAAAATAAAAATCCAACACAATCATGCCACAACTACATAAAAAGGGAAACATAAAAACCTAAAATAAAAACACCCAAATACATTGAAAATTATTAGACATGGTGTTTTGGTATTTTTTCTTATGATATCCATTTTCCAACTAGATGGATTCCTTTTTGGATTGTGTTGTGATTTTGCAGTTTTTGCCATCACATCAGTTGTTGAGTGTGAATTCAAACTCATTTGCATTCATACCCCCTCTAAGTACCACATTCCTCTCCTTATTTTCCTTTTTTGTACCAAACATCACAATTAATTGTTAAAAAGAACAAATTGATCACATTTTTCACACACATTAGCACCAAACACACATTTCAATTAATTGAAATAAACCAACTATTCACGTAGCATGTACTTTCTTACGTCAAATACACATTTTTAATTTATAATAAAATGAATCAGTCGTCACAAGTGCATACACTAACAAAAAAGTGCTATATACACACATTAATTTTTTAAAAATGAACCTACATTTAGAGACCTTGAGTTGAGACATAATCTGAGGGGACGTTAACATGCATCGTAAGACTTAATAAGTTTTTTTAAATGGATAAAATAATTTTTCATTTTATTATTAAGGTTTATCACCTAATAAAATTTTACTCATTGTTAATTAATTTGTAAAATAAACATTCAATTAATTTTTTTCATTTTTCCTTACATTGCACCATTCTCTTTTTCAATGAAGCACTACATGGGGGATGGGTGACGTGCTGACTAGTCTGAGTCTTTATTGATCATTTTAGTCATTTGTGGTCTAGTCATGATTGGTGTCACGTTGTAATATGGTTTAGTCCAGTCTTTCTTTGATTATGTTGCTTATCTGAGTCATGTTACAGTGTGTATTCTTTTTCTTTTCTGCCTGCTAATACATGGATATTGGGTGCCTATTTGTATGCACTTCACAAAGTTTTGGGTCACATAAATGTCAAGGTCATACCAGATTTTCCTAGGATGTGGATTGCTTGGGGTGGTCGGTTAGTTGGTCAGGTCCATATGAGTTATTTTTGTTGTTGATATCTTATTTTTTGCTATTTTTCTATTTTATAGGAATTTGTTGTGATTGTCTATGTGTGTGTGTGTGTGTGTGTGTGTGTGTGTGTGTGTGTGTGAACCATCTCAATGGTGCCTCATACTCTTTCATTAGTCCAATATGTTCCATTGGTGTCGTATGATTATTCAATGTTGCTAGATTTGGATCTTGTTGCTAAGACTGGGTTATCCAAATTTGTGACTCTTCCACTTCCACTTGTCCCACATGACTCTAACATGTGTGATCAATTCTTCACCTCTTACGAAAAGAGGTGTGGCCCTGTTGGTGGTACACTTATTCTCATGATGCCTAAGAGACAGGGCAAATATCTTTCTTTACCATACCATAGGGAACCTTTTCCTACTGCCCATCAATTGTTCTCCAATGAGGATATTCTGAAGCTGCTACACAAGCAGACATAGGATGTCTTGGATCCTAAGTGGGCTATCACTACTTCAAGAGCTAGTGTGTCCATGATTTCCAATCCTTTCTAGAAGCACTTATACCAGTTCCTTTAGGATAGGTTTATGCCTACCAAAACCCCTTCTAATTATCTTTCAAAGGAGTTATTTACAACTTCCTGCATGGTGTTGAAAGGTATCACCATTGATTGGAATTTGTATCTCTCCTAGCTAAAATGGATCAACATTTTATCAGAGCCACAAGAATACAATATTAGTGAGTTTGGGAATCTCCCAATTCCCATTTTTTGAATACTAAAAAGGTGGCACCCAGATAACATGCCCATAAGTTTCTCAAAACCATATGATGTGACCTATCATTGGAAAGCATTTGAAAAATAGAATCTCTTGAGCTATAGAGCACTCGATTTGGAGTTATAGTGTTCAAGCTATGAAAAACCCAAAGATTTGACTACATGTCCCAAACTTATGGGAAATTCCCATATTCCCCAATATGGTGTTCAAGGGGTAATGTGAGTAATGTCACATTTGGTTCTTACCTTTATGTTTTCTTGACATATGATGCCCCTGCAAAGGAAATTCCCACAATACGAGTTGATCCTCTAGAGGTTCCTCCTCCTCCTACTAAAGATGATGATGTTATCATTGAGGGTGTTGATTCTCCCCCTCCTATGGTCATTCAAAGAAAGCGTCTTAATAAGCAAGTGACTGAAGCACTATCAGTTTTCACTCCTCTAATTCCAATTCCTGTTCAATCTTGTAGTCGATTGCCTACTTTTCTTACAATGCCAAATCTTTTCAGAGCACATACAAACGGTACTCTTTGGATATTTCCATTCCCTTTGTGCGATGTCTTGTGATAGGAGATGAAATTTTCCCTTTTGTGCAAAGACATGTAAAGCTCTATTGAACTCTCAGTTATTGCTTGTATCCATCAACTCTATTCTTCTTTTTATGAAGAGGTTCATCAATCCAAGGAAGAGTTGAATAAAGCTAATACTGAGCTAGCTTGTACCAAAAAAAAAAAGACCTTTATAAATAGATGGAGCAACAAACTAAGGCCATTGATACCCAGAAAGAGGAGATCTCTACTTTGTAAGCTTCGTTGGCAAAGACTAAATCCCAATTTATTACTGTGACTGAGGAGAGAGAGAGATTGTTAAAGGGGGCTCATGATCTAAAAGCTTTGATAGCTACCGAAATAGAAAAGCTCAAATCGATTACAACTATCCTAGACCAGACCAATACTCAGATTCAATAGCTCAATGAACAATTAGCTTAGTCTCATTTTGCTTCATAGAGTCCTTCTATGCAGCTAGTTCCTTCCTTATACCCTACCCATTTAGCTGTCCTTCAAAGAAATGCCACATAATGCCCTTTAATCCAAGCCAAGGTGGAAAGGATTTAGTCAAGAATAGACTTATTGTGGTCTTCATTTGAGCAGTTCTAGGATTTTGTTCCTCCAGATTACTCCTTCTTTGTGTGTTATGATAAGAGCATAAATATTACAAAGGAAATAGCCAAATGCTAGTGATATGTCGATATAGTGTCCACTTTAGTGCCTTCTTTTTGCACAAATCTTGGGGACAAGAAGGAGAAGGGGAAAAAACATGATCCTCAATAAAAGAACAGTGAGTGAAAATAGGGATCTGAGGAGCACCTTGGGGTTGAAATAGAAGGGGTAAAAGAACATGTTGATTAGATTGATAAAGTGAAAGATAGGTTTTATATCTATGGGCCATTTGCTAATAATAAGATAAACATGGCACGAATGGACCGGCAAATCTAAAAAGCTTGAAAGAAATTTCAATTCTTTGGAATTTTTGCAGGTTTTTCTAGATTTGTGATGATAGGCATCAAAGAAGGAGAAATCAAAAGGAGGTTGTTTGGAAAGGTGGGCTAAGAGATCCACCCTTAGTTGGTTAGTATTTTGTACATGAGCATAAGCTTTGTTTTGATGCTGATTCAAAATCACAAAATCAATCATTGTATGCCAAGAAGTTTCAGGAAAATCAAACACTTTGGAGGAATATGTCTAGAATATCTTATCTATCTGCAGCTCCAAATGTTTGATATACAAAACAGCTTGTCATACTACATCCCCCACATACGAAGCCAAGTCTTCATCATCTAGAATCAACAAGTCACCTCACAAGTACATGTAAGACATAAGCATGGTATCTACAGTCACAGAATCCTCAGAAACCATTCTGACCGCTTCAGTCAACAAATAAGGTGACTAAGCTCCACTCCAACCATCCTTTGGAAGAGGCATATCCATTATGGAAAGCTTAGTATAAATGCCAACTTATGTTGCTGATAATGCACAAAGAAGGAGTGATCTGGAGGAACAAACTCCTAGAACTGCTCAAATGAAGACCAAAATAAGTTCATTCTTGACTGAAGTCTTTCCACCTTTACTTGAAATAAAGGGTATGATGTGGCATTTCTTTGAAGGACAACTAAATTTGCAGGGGATAAGGAAGGAACTAGCTACATACAAGGACTTTGTAAAGTAGAACAAGATTGAGCCAATTGTTCCTTGAGCTGTTGAATCCGAGTATTGGTCTGGTCTAGGATAGTTGTAGTTGATTTGAGCTTTTTTGTTTGGGACGCTATCAAAGGTTTTAGTTCATGAGCCTCCTTCAACAATCTATCCCTCCCCTTAGTCACAGTAATAACTTAGGATTTAGTCTCTGTCAATTGAGCTTGAAAAGTAAAGATCTCTTCTTTTTGGGTATCAATGACCTTAGTCTATTGCTCCATCTGTATACAGAGGTTTAAAAAAAACTATTTGGCAGAGGCTAGTTTAGTAATAGCTTTATTCAACTCTTCCTTGGACTACTGAACCTCTTCATACAAAGAGCAATAGAGTTTCTGGATACAAGCAACTGAGAGTTGAATCACATCTCTCGTCACTAGACATTGCACACAGAGGGAATGGAAATATCAAGAGTACCATCTCTATGCACTTTGAAAAGATTTGGTGCTATAAGGAAAGCAAGTAGTTGACTGCAAGATTGAACAGGAATTGGAACTGGAGGAGTGGAAATTGGTACTGATTTAGCCACTCGCCTAAGATGCTTCCTCTGAATGAACATAGGAGGGGGAGAATCAACATCCTCAATGATAATGTCATCATCTTCAGTAGGAGGAGGAGGAACCTCTGGAGGATCAACAAGTAGTGTGGAAATTTCCTTTGCAAGGGCAACATATATTGGAAAAACATAAATGTAAGGACCAAATGTGACATTAGTCAAATTATCTCTCGTGGCTCTAATAAAACGCTGATCAATTTTAGCTAGGAGAGATACGAACTCCAATCAATGGTGATACCTTTGAGCACCATGTGGAAAACTGTAAATAACTCCTTTGAAAGATAATTAGAAGGGGTTTTGGTAAGTATAAACCTATCTTAAAGGAACTGGTACAACTACTTCCGGAAAGGATTGGAAATTATGGACACACTAACTCTTGAAGTAGTGATAACCCTCTTAGGATCGAAGACATATTGGGTTTGCTTCTCTAATAGCTTCAGAATATCCTCATTAGAGAACAATTGACATGCATTAGGAAAAGGTTTTCCACAATATGGTAAAAAAAGAGCTTTGCCTAGGCTCTTAGGCATCATGAGGATAACTATACCATGAACAAGGCCAAACCTCTTGTTGTAAGAGGTTAACAACTGATCACACATGTTAGAGTCATTTGGAACAAGTGGTAGTGAAAGAGTCATGAATTTGGATAACCAAGCCTTATCAATAAGGTTTGAATCCAGCAACAACGAATAATCATGCGACACCAAAGAAATGTATTGGATGGGGGGAGGAGTACGAGGTGGCATTCAGATGGTTTACACACACATATACCTCACACACATAAACCATCATAAGGAATGCTCGCAAAATAGAAAAATAACAAAAATAAGATATTTCCAACAAAAATAACTCATAGGGACTTGACTGACTGACAAACCACCCCAAGCAATCCACATCCTAGGAAAAATCCGACATGACCTTGACATTTATGTGACCAAAACTTTTGAAATGCATACAAATAGACACCCAATATCTCGGTATCAGGCAGAAAAGAAAAATAATACACACTGTAATCTGACTCAAAGGAGCAACATAACCAAAGAAAGACTAGACTAATCCAAATTACAACACAACAATGATGACTAGACCACAAATGATTGAAACGATTAATAAAGACTTAGATTGGTCAACATGTCACCTATCCCTCGTAGTGCTTCATTGAAAAAGGAAATGGTGCAATGTGAGGGGAAAGAAAAAATTTAATTGAATATTCATTTTACGAATTAATTAACAAAGAGTAAACTTTTATTAGGTGATAAATATTAATAATAAAATGACAGTTTATTTTATCCATTTAAAAAAACTTATTAAGTCTTATAGTGCATGTTAACATCCTTAGACTATGCCCCAACTCAAGGTCTCTAAATTCAAGTTTATTTTTAAAAAATTAATGTGTGTATATAGTACTTTTTTATTAGTGCATACACTTGTGACAACGGATTTATTTTATTATAAATTAAAAATGTGTGTTTGACACAATAAGTGCATGTTATGTGAATTGTTGGTTTATTTTAATTAATTAAAATGTGTGTTCAGTGAGAATGTGCATGGAAAATGTGGTCAACTGGTTCTTTTTAATAATTAATTGTGATGTTTGGTACAAGAAAAGTAAATAAGGAAAGGAATGGGTATTTGGAGGGGGTGTGAATGAAAATGAATCTAAACGCACATTCAAGAATTGATGTGATGAGAAAAATCACAATCACAACACGATCCAAAAAGGAATCCAACTAGCTGGAAAATGGATATCATAAGAAAAAAATACAAAAACACCATGTCTCAAATTTTTCAATGGATTTAGGTGTTTTTCTTTTAGGTTAAAAAAAAAGTTAGATCAATGCGATGTGTATTAGTGGATTTTAACAGTTAGAACCACATTGTATTGGGTTGTGTGTGGGTTTCTTCACTTGGAGGTTTGTTTTTATTTTTGTTTCCCTTTTCATGTTGTTTTGTCATGGTTGTGTTGAAATTTTATTTTTCATTCATTTCAGTCAATCAAATGTTGGCTAAAAATTGAACATGGAAATCCACTTTATTTTTAAATGATTTTAATAATTTTATTATTATTTTACTAATTTTGAAAAGATTTTTTCAAGAATTTACTCATTTGAGGAGTTAGTTTATATTCAAATAAATATTTTTTCATTTGTTTTGAAAACTTTTAGTTCATGTCATTGTGCCATAATTGTGGAAGGAATTTGTTGGGATTTTAGTACAATTTTATTTTTATTTTCTAATTTTTATAATTTTGCAAGGATTTTATTGAGTTTTTATGATATTTTGAAGTTTTATGAAGTTATTTATGTTTTGCGATTTTGATTGGCAATTTTTCAATTGAAGGAAAATGATCAAAGTTTTATTTTTTTCTACAATTTTTTCCATTTATTGTGATTTTTAAATGGTTTTTGAATTTTTTTTTAATGTTTTTAGGGTTTTTTCAAAATTTAAAATTTCAAGAATAGGGTACTTGGGTACGGACTGTGTTTTGACTGTGTGTGAACAACTGCAAGCTCACCACGGCACACATGAGAAGACTACACGCGTGTCCTTGCACGCATGAACGACTAGGGACACGACACAAACTCTTCACGAGAGCACGAATACACTGCGCACCAACAAGTACGAACACACCGTGCACCAACATGCGCTAGCACAAACACGCAAAAATTGTTTAGTACAAACCCGCATGTAAGAAGCTGAGAATAAGGAATTAGCGTAAAAAATATTGATATTATGCCATGTCACACTGACATTGGTATAAAAGGAGAGGATATGTAATTTTACACATCTTTTTGACACATTAATACAATTACAATCTTTCTCTCCCTTCTTGCTCACAGCTTCTATGGCTTCCCCTTCTTTCCTGTCTTTCTCTCTCTAAATCTAGTCTTTCTCTCTCCTCGTCACTCTTCTTCTCTCTCTTCTTGCAGTCTTTCTCTCTCTTCTGCAGTCTTCTCTCTCCTCTTTCTCTCTCCCTAGTTCTCTCTCTGACAAGTGGTATCTTTCCTGTCTTTCTCTCTCTAAATCTAGTCTTTCTCTCTCCTCATCACTCTTCTTCTCTCTTTTCCTGCAGTCTTTCTCTCTCTTCTGCAGTCTTCTCTCCCCTCTTTCTCTCTCCCTAGTTCTCTCTCTGACAAGTGGTATCAGAGCTTGAGTCTTTGATCCATTCTTTTCTTCAATTTTCAGTCCCATTTTCCTATTTCAAAATCAATTTCAGACAAAAATGGTACAAGATAGTGACTAGTGGAGTGCTGCAGGACATCTACAGTTAGTAGGAGACTACATGTGGAGATATCCAAGGTCAGATATGGCAGATAATGGCTTAAATGGGTGGACGTCATCAAATTTCATGCAAAAATGGAGGTAACTAGGGTAAAGGATGGTTAACCGGGCTTAGTTACAGGCTAAACTACAGTTACTTTTCAAAAGAGAGCTTCTCTTCTCTCTCCTTCAAGCTTCCCTCAAGCTTTCATGGTGGATCCTTGCTCATATCTTCAATCTATGGCTTCTACACTATCTAAGAACTTCAAATCTTGCCTCTCTTCAACATGAGCTTCATGAGGAGTAGCCTTATGGCTAGTTCATCTCGTTTTTTCTTACGCATCTCGGAGTGTGTGTGCTGCTGCCATGGCGGTCAAGAACATACTCACGTATGATACAAAAATTGGGGCTAGATAGCTCCCATAGAGCTACATGCAGTCATTCAAGAGATTTCCAAGCAAGTGATAGTCATCATCAAACGCTTGGAAGGAACCAGGACTGCCATCAAATGGAACTTGGTACATGTTAGAGCCAGTTGCTCCTTTGGCATAAGGCGGAACTGTACTGCTGGCATCATCTTCACCGGCTTCACTAGTACAATGGGATGCCTCTTTTGCCAAGTGCTCAGTCTTTTCAGAGGGTTGAAAACTAAAGCCTGGAGGCAAGTCTGCAAATCCAGGGGGCAGCTCTGGAGAAAGCTGTGATGGAGTTTGTGAACCATGGCTATCTTGGGCCTTCGTTCCAATGGGCGTTTTCCCTATATCCAATGACAGTGCAGGCACCTGAACCAAGATAATTTCCAAAGACTGGTATTTCTATAGTCCTGAGACCAGACACTAGACTTCGTGTAGTCCTTATGTTGCACAAGTTAGCTCCAAAGTGATTGTTCAAAGGACCAGCCTTCAAGCAACCTTTTGGACCTGCATCACTGTCTTCCTTGGGTTGCCTTACAGAACACTCATTTGGGAATTTTAAGACATATATGGAGTCAATTCTCGAATGTTCTAATCCACAGGCCTGCTGAGAAGATCTGATTGTCTCCTGGCTCACTGGAGATCCAGATTCATACATTGCATTAGCATCATCAATGATATTTGGAACTGTGCTTTCTCTAGAAATATGACTGCCAAGGATAAACTTCAGCAGATTTCACTTGAGGACTTCTGCTCAAAAGCACCTTCCTTAAGCATCTTCCATCACCGTCTTTGTCAGGCCTATTCCTTGATAGTTTATTACAGCAGCAAGTAAATCTCAGATTTCTTCTTCAAAATCATGGGGTTTTCATCTATTCCACTCCTTGAGGTCTCTACTTATACCCTATCACCGACATTGAAGGACCTTTGAGCTTGAAGCTTTGTTAAGGCATGGCTATGAGGTTTCAAACCCTAGGATTGACAGTTTTGGACAACACTAAAATTGTTCAAAAATTTTGAAGAATTTCATGGGGCTTTTTCTCTTCAACACTTCCTGAATGTTCTTAGCATCAGTGACCGACAACATTTGAAGGTTCTTCCCCAACATTGAAGAGATTGAACCATTTCTTGAAGGCTCAACAATGATCTATTTGAAGAATCTTGTGCCACTTGACTCCTCGTCATCAACCTATTGCCTATGGAAGACTGATGGAGCATTCTCAAGGGTATGATGCTTTGGGGATGCAATCTTGTAATGCCATATTCATGGAATGCTCTCTCCTACTCATTTGAGTGTATTGGTATTGGGTATTGACTCAAGTTGGATAAGAAGTACTCAAAACACTTGGAACAGGGCCAAAACAGGGTGTTGTAATAGCAGGACAGATTTGGTAATTTTGCTACTGAAATTTGTCAACTCATTCTAACGAGAAAAGAACACTTGGAGTGGATACTAGGCATCATAAGCTTCGAGCGGAGCTATCAAATGCTTCATTTGGACACATATTTCTCAAATTAGAGCCAATTTTGTGCCGGCAGTTCACTGTGGACAGTTTTGGAAATTCTTAAACAGAGAGGGGTATTGCTACTCCTAAATTCAAATCAGGATTTCTACTTGATACTAGACATCCTAACTTTCGAGTCAAGCTATCATACACCTTATTTGGACTTATATTTTTCAAGGTAGGGCTGAAGATGGCAAGCCAACAAGATTGCAAGGATTGTATGGACTCGGTGACTTTTCTTTTGGTCTGCATGTGTTGAATCTCAGGGCAAGGTACAGTTGAATATATCTGCTAGTCCTGATTTGAAGACTGTGTATTTTGGGAGTATGCACGCCAGATGAATGAAACCTGAATTTTAAGGCAAGGACATGAGCAACATATCTCTTCAACTTGACTGTAATGGCAGCTGAGATAAATAGCTCCAGCTCTAGTGAACAAGGTTGGCTTCAAACACAGGCTAAAATTGACAAACTTGGAGTTTTGACTGATCAGTGTATTGCTCTTATGAAGGCGGTTATGGAAAAAACAGCAAGACCTGAATCAAATGCTTCTGCTTATGGCCAACATGTATATGCTGATGGTACACTTGAATCAAATGCTTATGCTTATGGCCAACATGTATATGCTGATGAGTATCATTCCATTGAGCCTTGGCAACAGAATGGCTATTATGGTCAACATGCTTATGCTTATGAGCATCCACCTCTTCAGCAACATAGTTATGATAATACTTGTGAAGCTCTCTTGGTTGACCAGCCCAGTTCTTATGGATGTGACAGAAATGGTTATGCTTATCAGTACCCTTCTAGCTTTGATCAACAGCAAGCAAGTGATTATGACCAATGCTGTGGGATCAATGATCAAAGGCAGCATGCTTATGTATGTGAGCAGCAAACATCAGTGGAAGCAAATGTAAATGCTCAAACAAACTGTCCCTCTGATGCGCAGCAGGGTTGTTATCACCATATGCAGTATGGACAGCATGAGCATTATGGTCATGAGCATGGACAGCCATCTGTTGTACATGAGCAGCAAGATGTCTATAAGCAGCATGTCAAAACTATTATAGAGCTGACCAATGGTGAGGAGCAAGTGTGTAAATTGCTATCTAAGGCTAAACGCGTTAGACACCTTACTAGTGATACGATACAGGAACTGCATGCTGCAGGCTTATGCTATCAATGTGCTAAGCCACTATCTTGTAATCACCAAGCCACATGCAAGGCAAAGACTGCCAAAATATTCTTGGTATTTGAATATTATGATGCAAGTGATGGAGAAGACCTTGTTGAAGACCATTTTGGTATGAGTCCACAACAAGAACCTCAGTTCAAGAAAGCAGGTCATGGACAGCATGTGGATTTGCATGATCATTATGCAATGGTGACTTGAGCCTCATATGCTTCAGTCATACAGAGCATGGTGATGCCTGAGGGGCTTATGGAAGAGTTAGTGAATACCATCATGATGATCATGCTTCCATCTGCACTTGACTTTGATCTTATGAAAGTTGATCCAATGCATGGCAACGATACCACTTTCCCTTTTGATCCAGGTGGCTACAGGCTAATTTTGACCCTTTGTATAGATTAGTACTACTATTGAATATTAGGTAATCTTTTCTTTTACCACTTGTAATGCTGTAAAGAGTAGTACTCTGCAGCCCCCTACTTGGCTATACCAATAAGTCCGATATTTGTTTTTGAGGACAAAAACTTCATTTTGAGTGGGGATGGATTGTAAGAAGCTGAGAATAAGGAATTAGTGTAAATAATATTGATATTATGCCATGTCACACAGACATTGGTATAAAAGGAAAGGATATGTAATTTTACACATCTTTTTGACACATTAATACAATTACAATCTTTCTCTCCCTTCTTGCTCACAGCTTCTATGGCTTCCCCTTCTTTCATGTCTTTCTCTCTCTAAATCTAGTCTTTCTCTCTCCTCATCACTCTTCTTCTCTCTCTTCCTGTAGTCTTTCTCTCTCTTCTACAGTCTTCTCTCTCCTCTTTCTCTCTCCCTAGTTCTCTCTCTGACACCGCATGTGAACGACCACAATATATTTGGCACACGGGTGTTTGTAGGGTGGAGGGGGTATTCGCGTGAAGGGTAAGGATAAGATGAATTGGGGGGGAAATACGGTGGGGGTGTAGAAAATATTAGGGTGGGGGTAAAAACTGTTAGGGTGGGAAGGGTTAAAAATGTTAGGAGGGGTAAAAAATGTTAGGGGGCGGGAATGCTAGGAGGGGGGAATGGGTGGACGAGAGGGAAGGGTAGAATGGGCAGGGGACAGGTGGGCTAGGGGGTAGAGACGGCGAGGGGGGGGGGGGGTTGGGGGAAGGTAGCAGGGAGGGGATAGGTGGGAGGCGGTGGTTGCAACAGGGGCCATATGAGGCAGCAAGGAGGAGATTGGTGGGAGGTGCTGGCCGCAGGGGGCTGCAGGAGGCGGCAATGAGGATCACCGGGTGGGCGGGGAGGGTGAGGCAACAATAGGCAGGGGGGATAAGGAGGGAGGAGGCGAGGGTGACAAGTAGCAGGCATGTGGTGGCTGGGGCGATTGTTGTAGGGCATCTTGAGAAATGTGCAATCACACCCACTTTATAGCTTCTTTGTAATGAACATCAAGGTAAAGGATCACATTGCAAATAAAGCCTTAGACTAGGTCATGTATGCATGGTTTATTAAAACCACAGTTGGTGAATACCATGGTCCCTTTCCACCTTTTTCCACCTACCAATACCACCTACTGTAAGCCTATAAAAGGCACTCATCCCACACTCATTCTATCCATCATTCCCATTCAGTTGTACTTGCATTATGCTTGAATAATACCAATTGTTCTTCTTTGTCATTACTTATGTCTCATTATGATTGTCTACTTGCTCATCACTGATCCACCCTAGCATGCATCCTCAATATTTTAACATGGTATCAGAGTGGGTTTCAATGCTAATGAGTCATTAGGCCACTAGTTAGGTAAATTAGTTCATTTTAGTTTGAATTTTTGGCTCCCTCCACTTTCCCATGAATCTCTCACCTACCTCTATAGCCACCCACCTTCATTGGAGGGCTTGAATTTCTCAAACCAAGCCATTTTAGCTCGTGATTCCTTTTGGGATTATCTTCCTCTGTTCTAGCACTCCAAGCTAGCACCTCATAGTGTGACATTGTGCCATCAATGCTCCAACATTACGTCTACATCAGCCCGCCGTCTAGATCTTTGCCATCATTGTTCGTGCTATCCATTTGGCTTGCACACGCAATGATGTTGACAAAGACCATGGGGCTTTTGAAGCTTGACACTTGAGCTACTTGCTCATCAAGTATTGTGTCAAATGGCTCACTCCTCGATCTGTTGTGGGCAAAATATTAGTCACCTGTCAAAATCCTAAAGAGGGAAGCCATAACTATCAAACTTCAAGCTCATGCTTCACTTCTTTCTCTCACTCCTTTGGTTCAAATCAAGTCATTGACTCTCCAATCTGCCTCAGCACTCAGTTTCTAGTAGGGCTCTCACATCAGATTAGCAAGGAATGGATTCAACCTTGAGATTGAACATGAAAGCCTCAACTTGCTAGTATCTCTTGATACTCACATAGTGCTTTTTGGCACTAGTGCTTATCGTGTCTTTTGACACACTCAACTTCAACTCTCTTTCTGGTCTACTCTCAAATAATTATTGTTGCTCCTACCAACAAAATGCACCCTCATGCTGATTCAAGGGTGTCGGGTTCCACACATGGAAAACTAGGATAAAAAACTAATTCTGATGAAGAAAGGCTTGTTGTCCATCACAAGTGGTAAAGAGAAGAAACCAAGGGAAGTTGCACTCTCTGTAATATGGGATAAAAATGATGATAAGGCTCAAGCTATTATCAAGCTTGAACTTGATGACAGCTACATTCATCATGTTGATGACGGTGAAATCTCTCAAGTAACATGGGATCGGTTAGAAACCCTATTTGGAGCTTACTCAAAATCCTCCAAATATGGCTTGCTAATTGAATTCTTTAGGCTTGATATGAAAAGTAGTACCTCACTTGATTTTACATCTGCTTTGTTCATCAAAAAGGACAATGCCTCATGGTCCACATAGAATTTGAAATGCATTGAACAACAGGTAGTATTGAAACTTCTCTAGGGCAAACACCATTGCCAAGCACTCAAGCTCTGTCACTGTATAGTTCCATTCTCTATCGATGATCTTCCGACTTGCATAGTAAATGGGATGATCTAGCTTCAAAGAGCCCTTCTCGCATAGGACTACACCTAGATCTTTGATTGATGCATCAGTGTGCACATGGAACTCCTTCGTCCAATCAGGAGGCTATAGGATGGGTGCTTCAATTAGACATTGTTTTAAGGTGTTGAATGCTTTATCACAATCAATGGTCCACGTAAAATCTGCATCTTTCCTCAACAGCTTGTGCAAGGGGTTGCATTTGTTGCAAAGTGTGCAATGAACCATTTGCAATACCCCACATGACTGAGAAATCCCCTCAACTTTTTGAGGTTGATTGGTGCTATTAGAGATGCAATCTTCTTAATCTTTGTAGGGTTTGTTGCTATCCCCTATGCAGAGACGATGTGGCCCAAATGAACTCTTGAAGAGACTTTGAAGATATATTTGTTGGGGTTAAGAGAGATCCCATGTTATCGTCATTTGTCAAATCATTGCTCCAAATGTCCCCAATGCTTATGAATTAGGCTATAGACATAGAAGTCATCTAGGTATACTTGAATAAAATCATGAAGATGGTTTTGGAATGTAGCCATCATCACTCATTTGAAGATAGTAGGAGCGTTATAGAGCCCAAACGGTATCACACTATAAGCATAAGTCCCCCATTGTGTTGTAAAGGTTGTTTTGGATTGATCTTCTTCTATGACGATCAGGACTTGGTTGTATCCAATGAATCCATCAAGAGGGAATAAAGCTCATAGCCTACCATTGTGTCCAACAGTTGGTGTGTGAAAGGAATAGAAAAATGATATTTCTTAGTCTTGGAGTTCAACTTTCGAAAGTTCACACATATTCATAGCTTTCCATTCTTCTTGGGTACTACCACGATGGGTGAAACCCACTCACTATTGGCAACTAAACAGATAAACATAGCTTCAAGGAGCTTCAAGAAAGATGACTTTCACTAGGGTGTAGTAATTTGGATTCATGGGCCTTTGCCTTTGCCTCACATGCTTGGCATCAGGCTCTAGGTAGATGTAATGTTGACACACCATGGGATCAATCCCCTTTAGATCTTTTTAGGACCATGCAAATACGTCCAAGTTCTCTTTTAGAAGGTCATGCAAGACACCAACAACTCCTCTTTTGGAAGATTGATACACTTTAGGTGACGTTCAATACCATCCACATCCATGAACATTAATTTCTTTTCACCTTCCCCTTCGTGGATGAAGGTCCCATCGATTGCTTCTAGGTAGAGATCAGACTTCTTCAAGGGAGTGGTCTCCTCTTCTGATACTCTACTTGAAGTGGCTTTCTCTTTCAATGAGGGTTGCGCTGACTCCTTGGAATATTGAAATGGTATCATTGTGATGTTTTGGGTTTGTCTTGGAAATTAGTTACTTTTTGACTCAAGGACTCATCTTCCAAGGATGCCTCTAGGAACATCACACAACAGGAACCTTCAGAGTTCTATTTGGGTTGTAAGACTAGTAGTTGTTGTCAAGATGCATCATCATCATCCTTTCTTGAGAAGGGTAGATTCGACCGACAAGAGGCACTACACTGAAGGAATGATTATTTCTCTTAATCCATTTCTTATGGATATTTTGCATATAATGTGACTCATTAGTTAGTCCAAAGGATATCAGAGGCATTCTATCTAATAGCATGGGATCTTTTTCTTCTGTAGTCTCTGGAACTTCTTCCTCATTTGTATCCTCTTAAAGCTGGATGGATTCTTCCAATGCACTTTTACAATCTTCTTCTACACTATCATCATCATCATCCTCTTTGCTTTTTCCTCAGCCTCTTCTTTTGCATCTATATCTGCTCCTGTTCATTGGCTTTGCTTTTGTCTCTGACTCTGTCTCTATTACAGTCATGTAACAAGGAGAATAGTACATCCAAGCTTCTATCTCACTGTCAGAAGTGATTTTCGATGTCATTCTTGGGTTAGGCACGAGATATTATCCTATTAACAAAAACTTTTCTTCTTTCGGGAGTTGGCTTACAGTGCCCATTGCCACGGACCTTATTTTCTTGGGAAACATATGCTTGACAACTTCTTTGTCTCCTAATGTGTCATTTGTTACTTCATTGGAGGAGTCTATTAAGACTTCAATAGAAGTGAATCCATTACCTTTTTGCAATCCATACAACTTTAATGCCACTTTGTTGGTTCCTCTATCTAGGGTTAGGTTTCCTTTGAACCAATCTGTTCGTGTTCTTACTTTAAAAAGACGTGGTCTTCCTAGCAACAACAGAGGATATGAGGTCCCATATGAATTTGGTTTTACCACTAGATAGGTCAACCAATAGTCTCTTCCCTGTGATAGATTGTCTTCACATATGGGAGAATGCCCAAAGGTTTATTTTTTCTTTGGTTTGCCAATTTGATAAGCCACTATGTGCGCTGCATACCTTGCAAGCCTAGATTCTTCATTGTCACATCCATCATTATATTCACTGATGAATCTCCATTTATCAATGCATCTACTATATAAAGCATCCTTCAATCCACATGCCGATCTCTAGGATACTAGGATACAAGAAAGCATTGGCTACATCCACTTTGTTGGACTTAGGGACAGTGGTAGGAGCAATCCTTATGCCTCTTCTTCTTGTAATTACGCTTTTGAATTTCTTTTGAAAGCTAGGAGACAACATCAACAACTATCGGAATGTTAGGTTTGGTTTGAAGGTGTCTAAAGTCTTTGACCAAGTCATATTCTTTAATAGGATCCACAATCTTCTCCAATTGGCTAGGGAATGCGGTAACCCCCACTTTTATCTTCCCTTTTTCTTCTAGTTGTGGCAACATTTGCACTTCTTCTACTACTGGTGGTACTTCGCATCCTCTATATCTTGGACCTTTGATCCTATCTCTGTTACTATCACTGTGGCTCTTTGTGGCATTGTAGTGATCTGTATTACATTGTTCTACTCTGTATTGTTCTGTTTCTTTGTTGGGAGATTGAACTTCATAGTCTTGGCAAATCTTTTTGGACAAGTGGCTCCTTCTTGGATGTGTGATGGTGGCCACTTCTAACTCTACTAAATTGGAGGCAAGATCATGTGCCTTCTGTTGGCTATTAGTGGCATTGGCCTTGATAGGGACAATCCTTTGCAGTGTGGCCTTCTCTTTTGCATCTACTACTGAGAAGATTTTGTAGTCCATGGACCTTCTAGGGTTTGGACAATTTAGTGAGATATGTCCCTTTTCTCTGCATTTGCAACACTCCACCTTTGATCTTTGGTCACCACTAGACTGTTGTCCTCTATAACTCTGAGAGGAAAACCTCATTGGGCCGAAATTAGGATTGGACTCTCTAGGCTTTGGTTCGATATCCTTGGTGGTCATTTTGGATTCCAACAAGTTGAATCTAGCTTCTTCATCTTTCTTTCTTCTTTCATGTATCTCCTTCAAGAGCACATATCCTTTCTATGGTTCTTTCTTAAATAGTATGAATAGAAGGCTCCAAAGATGGTTGGTTTTCAAGTATATTCATTAGCTAAATGTTCCACTTGATGGCACTTTCCACACCATGTATTAGATCACATCACATCTCTTCCACCTCCTGTAAGATTGGATATGTTGGTGGTATTCACCTTCAGCTTCTAGAGCTATTTTGTAATCACATCCATCATCTACTTCTTGATGCTTACAATTGAATTGGACAGATAGTCCTTCAAATTTTCTCCTTTTGGAGTACTTGCATTAGGGTTTTGGGAAGCTTTCGTAATAATTTCATAGATAGGTTAAGTTGATCCATATGGTCCTTTGTTTTAATTCTAATTCAAAGATTCTATTGAGACTAGGGGTTGTTGGTTCCAGTTGGTAGGGTTCCACTGTTGTTGTTGAGTTGCCATTGGGGGAATTGTTTGAGGCCATTGTTGTTGTTCTTGAACCATCATTTGAAGTATTGTCATTTGCGACCACTGTGAATTTGGTGTACTATACTACAGTACTATTTGCATTTGAGGGTAGGGATAGGGAACTATCCCTGGGACTACATTTGTTGGGTATACCATTCTTGGCATAGGAGGAGATAAGACTCCTCTTCCTGGGGTCATTGACAACCTTACTTCAACTTCATCATACAGTTGTGCATCTTCCACTACAACTTGTAGGTTAACTGGTCTTCTTAGCTCTATAAACTTATGAACTTCTAGTTGTAAAGCTCTAAGAAAAAATCCCTTCTAGATACCTTCATCCAAGTGATGGTTGGTCCATCTCTTTAGTATGGATTCTATTATAGACTTAGGTTCATGAACTCCTCTCGCATTTGCTTTTCAAAACCTTCAAACTTGAATTTAGTGAGGAGGAAGGCCAACTTTAAGTCATCTCATTTGCCAAAAATTCCTACTGTTTGTCTCTCATACCATTGAAATGATGTGCCTCTTAAAGTGGTAGGGAATATCTCCAACCAATGCTCAGGGTTTCTAGCATTGTTGGCTACACACACTATCATGAACTCAAATACATGAAGATTAGGGTCTTCATTGTACTCTCCCTTAAAGATGGACAATGAGATTACATTTGCTGGCATATCATCAATATTTCTAGGATGGATCTGACTAGGAAGGGGACCTTGAGTCACCGTTGGGACTTTTGTAAAGAGTGTTGCAAGGGCGTCAAAGGAGGCTTCTGCTCTGTGAGCTTATTCTTGACTTTGATTTTTTCCTTCTCTCTTTGCATGTACCTCTGGACTCGTTTTAGTGCTTGTCTCTTGATTGCGTCATTCATCAGGGAGTTAGCTCCACCTAGTTTGTTTGTACTCAATATGATAGAATCAAAAGGGCCTCAGTGTCTGGAGGACTCTCTTGTCAACATCTCTTCTACTTTCTTCTTTTCAATGTCTCTAAATTTAGCTTTCATTCCACTACAAAGGGGAATATTTTCAGTTCTAAAGGTATCGAAACTCATCCTTCTAAGGATCATCATAGTGCCATTGTCTTGATAATACCAAGTTCAAAGTGTTTTAATAGCATGGGTTGTGAATAACACTCTGTCTCTACTAGCTTATACTGGGTTGCTAATTGGACAAACAAAAGGTTTTTAGTGCACCAAGCATCCCATGTATCTTGCTATTGAGCATCCACAAACAGATTCCAACTACAATGCCCTTTCATAGCTCAATAGTGCCGCTGTCACTTTAGTCTTCACTTGAGTCTTCAACACCACAAAACACTTACGGAGGTATACAGAATAGAAACAGAACAGAGATAGAGACTTTGTAGAAGCTCAATAGAGGGTCTACAATACCATACAACAGGTTATTAAAAAGCATTCACCTCAACTAAAACCATTCAAAACCATCAAGAATCATTAAATAAACTTCCAAACACTCTTAAAATTCACCAATCATCGTTTCATTCTCTCATATAGAAAGAAAACAAAACAAAACAAAAGCTCAACAGACTCAATCTGAACCAATCAAACACTATCAAGACATCAACAGAATATTTTAAAACATCATATCTCCTCTAAAAAACTATCACGAGCTTCTAAAACCTAATCAAACTTATCTAAAATCCTCAAACTTCCAAGAAAACCAATTATCATTAAATCATACAAAAAGCACCCTAAAATTCAATAAAAAATAGTCATACCAACCCTCAACAGACCTATGTGTGTTGCATGTATTGACCAAGGTCATGGGAAAAAAGCCTTAAAATTATACATGCAAATGCAACATGAGGGGGCTATTTTGGATGTTACTGATGTAGTCTATGTGATATAAGCCTACATTATTACTGGAGTGATGGAACTCTATATGAGAGTGTATTTTAGTATTGTTTTTGTAGGATTTGATCTTGATCTTCTTGTGGTGAACACAATGATTCGTGCATTTGCTAGTTGTGCAATGAGAAAAAATGCACAGGCAGTCATGCTAGCCTTCTGAAGACAAGCATTTGACAGTGGAGTGGTTCTAAATCCCAAGAATGGTTTGTTAACACGAAGAGGGAAAGGGGAGGGGTGAGAAAAACATCCAAAATAACTGAGGGGAAAAAAGGGAGGGGGCAGAACCCCCCCATCTTCCACGTGGACCCAGACCTCTGCCCGCCCTTTTTTCTTGAAAAAATGATTGCACATTGATTCATGCATTTTATAGTTATGCAATAATGAAAGATGCATAGGCAATCATGCTAGCCTTGTAAAGCTTGCTAACATGAATAGGGAAAGGGGAGGGGAGAGAATGACATAAAAAATGCCCAAATTTTTGGGGAAAAAAGGGAGTAGAGCCCACCCATTGTCCGAGCGAATGCTGAAAATGGGGGGGTTCTTCCCCCCTTTTTTGTAGAAAAATCAGGATAGAGTGTGTTTGGGGGCATACCTTGAGGTGGAGCAAGGTGTAACAGTGTCATTAGAATCATAGCATGGCTAGAGTGGGGCATAGCGGTGTGTTGCTAGAGCTTGGATAGAGTGCGGTCAAGGCTAGGGTGGAGCTTAACTATGCCTTGTAAGAGATCAAGCTTGCAAAAATAATGCACTTTGCTTGGATAGTTTGTTTCCTTGGACTCTTACTTTTCTGATCGTCCTTGGCTATGTTAGTTCAAATGGTTGGTGCTTGATCCCTTACAATGATCCACCCCACTTGGCTTGCTCTAAATACTTTGCCTTTTAAATTGATGAGCTCAATGTGTAATGTAGTGAGTGGCTTGATAGGTAGCTACGCCCAATGCTATGTTGGGTAGTGGTCCTTGAGGTTAAGCTCCTTAGCCAATCTTGGTCAATCATAGGTAGCTAGGCTTTTGGGTAGTGGTTCTTCATGTTAAGCCCCTTAACCAATCTTGGTTCTTCATGTTGAGGTTACAAGTAACCCTAGTCAAAGGTTCACTCAAAGGAGTTTAAGTCAAATGCCAACTTTCCTCACCATCCCACAATCTTGGTGCACTTTAGAAGCATTCTTCAACATAGTATAATAGACTATTTCATTCAATATACTCCCTTAAAATGTAATGGGCTTAAGCCTAAATGTTAGATTGTGATATGGAATGGGAATTTGCTATTATCTAACCCTAATGTGGTGTCCCCAAAATTTTTATGTAATGAGACTCTAATAGACAATGCCTATATGAGTTATACTTGAGTATGGTAGTATTTGACAACTCTAGTGCTTAAAGTTAATAGTCCTAGCAAATGCTCTGCATACAATGTACATGATGTTCTTAGGTGCAATAGTTGGCCTATGGTTACCTAGGGTATGTAGCAAAATGAACGCTTTGTGGTCTAAGTTATAGTGTGATAGGGGTTAATTACAAGAGGTAGTTCAATGACATTGGCAAGTGTTGGATTCAAATGGGAGCTACCAAGACTTAAAGTTGAGACAATCTACCCTTATATCAAATGCCCATAAATTATATTATGTTGGAAAACTAAAAATGATAATTCAAAGGAAGAATTAGTGCTTGCACTTGATAATTGGAATGTGATTATCTCGGCCAAAATAGGAAATATTATCATGTTTAATAATCACCGACAAAATTAAACAAATCATTGAGTAGCAAGGGTAGTGAAATGAAGGTGCACACACCTATTGATAAGTCACCATCTTTCCTGTTTGATGGACATAACCAAAGCTCCTCTATGTGTGTGTGTGTGCACTTGAGAGAGGGGTGCAAAGGGTCTAGACTACTAGGCATAACCCTCAAAAAGCAAGGAAGAATGTTTGCATTTCAGATGCCATTGCCATCACCTTGCTCTTTGTCTTGTTGTTCACCATCTTGTTCTTATTCTTCTTGTAAGAAACTGTCATGCTCCATTACTAGACGATCAAGTTTGAAAATAATAACCCATTCTATGCAACAATCATCAATTCATGAAGATGATGGTATCATGAGCAATTGAACGATTTGAACTCTCATCAAATGCTAAATTTTATCCACCTCATTTGAATTATCTACTGTAAATTAATAAGTACTCATTTTGATAATCCAACTCAAATTACCCCCTTGAAATTGAGAGAGAGAGATTGGCAAATATGAAACTATCTTTTCATTACTTACAAATAGGAAGGGGTTGTTGGGTTTTCTTTTTGAGTTCACCCAACGGCCTTTGAAGATTGTTACAAGCTTTGGATGGCCAATTAGATGTCAGTGGTGGGCAGTCTTCCTTAGTGCATGCCCCTTGAGCCTTATTCATGGGTGATGTCCTCTAGTGCATGCCATACTTCCCCCTACATACTATCCCTTGTGATAATCCTTTAGCTCCTTTCATGATTTCCTTAATATGACTTGCAACACATGCTTATAAGTATGTTGAAAATTTTCTTTTTTTCTTGTTGCATGTGTAGTGGTCTTTGTATTTTTATCTAATCTTTTTGTTGCATACGTATAATTTCTAATCTAGTTTGTTATTATATATGAACCAACCATTTATATTGTCGTGATTCATTTAAGTTATTCTTTCTATTTGGGTAATAAATTAATCTTTTATCTCTAATTTCATTTTACTTATTCATTTTCTTATTATTATACCATTTCTTTTGTCTAGATTAAGTTATGTCAAGGGTTTTTTGAGTTGCTAGTCTCATTAATGGTTGTTTTTGTTTCAATTCTAAGTACCAATATGTTGCATCTTTCTATTTATTGTGTTTCTAGTAAAGTTATCTTTGATGAAAAAGCTATGTCTCTTCCATATAATGTTCTAAATGGACTTATTTTAGTGGATGCTTATACTAAACATTTATATATATGAGTTACATGTGGTAGCATCTCATCCCAATTTTGTTGTAGAGGATCCAGATATATTGAAATCATTTGTTTAGACATTCTATTAACCCATTTTTTGGGGGGTGATATGGTGATGCAAATTTTTGCTTGATTCCTAAGAAATTGGAAATTGTTTTAATTACTTCATACTTGAAATTCTATTCTTGATCTAAAAGCTTTATCTTAGGGCAAGAGTGTTTGATTATTATTTCTTATAATAGGAATTTTGCTATTGAATTTCCTATTGTGTTTGCAATGCTTTAACTTCAAAATATCGTGTTAGATATTCCAAGCCACTGACTCGAATGATTGGATACTTTGACAGGTTGGAGAAATCCCATTGGTTTTCCTATCCTCCCTGGTTTGAATGTTTGATATTCTTTAAAAATGTGCTACAAAGTGATGAAGTTTTGGTGGCGAATAATATTTTTTGCTTCTAAATCTAGACATTTGTGGAATCCTAGGTATCCAAACAAAGGATAAGCATGAAAATGTTTTATATAGTTACTTTTCAAGGACTTAGGAATTACTAGCTTAACTCCTAGTTGTTGGGCTACATAATACAACATATTATTTTAAATTAAGTATGTTTCTTGGATATCAGAATTATTATTTCAAATTTCATTTATGATTCTTCGTATGTCAAGATATTGTTGTTGGAGTATTACTATTAGTAGCATATATGTAGGTATGTGATCTATTGTTGTGTTCTAAATGTGTGCTATTTTAGAAAATGAATTAGATATAGAAAGGGATTGATCTGTCATGGTTTGATGTGGCCATAATCCACCTGAATTTGTTGGATTCATGTTTAAGGCAAGTGTGAATTGGCTGGCAATAAGGGTAGTGTACAATGGAGGACTGCATAACATAATGGAAGGGAGGGAGCGGTCTTCTCTTTTTCATTGGGAGGCATACCAAGAAGTTAGGCACTGCTAAAGATAAACAAATGCATCAGATTGAAATATGAAGTTTGCAACACCCCCATCTCTAATTACCCATACATAAACATGCCATTGTAATGGATGCCAGCTCATGTAAAGCTCAATATCTCAACACTCCCCCTTGAGCTTAGCATGAGCTCATGAACTCCAAGAATAATCCTGAAGCATTGAAGCTTCTCATCTCCCAAGGCCTTGGTGGAAATATCAACATATTGATCCTCTATGTGTTGACATAAACCAAGTCAATATCACTTGCTAGAACCCACTCTTGAATGAAATGGTAATGGACCCCTATGTGTTTGGTCCTGTGCATGATACAGTGGATTCCTAGCCAATTGAATGCTGCTTAGGCTATAATAGTAGATGATAACCTTCTTATCTACCTACATTCCCAAATCACCAAGTAGCTTAGGTAATCAAGCTACTTGACATGCTACAATTGTAGCACTTCTGTACTTTGCCTTTGTACTAGACAAGGTAGTTGTCAGTTGTTTCTTGTTGCTCCAAGTAATAACAGTCCTTCCAAACGAAAACATAAAACCATTGATAGATGTCCTATTTGAAATACTACTAGACCAATCTACATCTATGTAACCATGCAAATCCAATGGTATACCTATACCATAGAATAAGGTATAGTCCTTGACATAGCGCAATGTGTGCCACACTACATCCAAATGTGGCTTTCGTAGAAGTTGCATAAACTGATTCTCCAAACCAAGTGTATAGATAAGACTGTTCTCAATCTTTCAATACATAGTGACATCCTCAATCAAGTGTGCACTAAGCTTAGCATTAATATCCAAAGTATAGACATAAGCTTGTAATCAGTCATACCATACTTCTTCAACATATCCAATGCATATTGCCTTTGTGATAATCATATACCCTTTGGAGTCATTATTATCTTTATGCCAAGAAAACAAAACAACTTTCCTAAATCCTTCATCTCAAATTTAGCCTTGAGAAGACTCTTCACATTATCAATCTCTATCTCAGTATCACCCACAATGATCAAATCATCCACATATATAGTAACATCTACAATACCTGTATCACTCTCATGATATACATAGAGCATGTGATAAGCTTGTGCTCTACAAAATCCAATGCTAATAAGGTATAATGTAATCCTATCATGTCATGCCCTAGGTTCTTGCTTTAGCCCATACAAGGCCTTATGAAGCTTGCATACATAATTTGGATGATTCTCCCTAGTATCTCATGTTTCCCTTACTATAGCTTTGTAGAGTCAATGGTTATACATACATTAGCATTGCATTTGATTGTTGTATTAGGGCCTTTTTCCACCACATCCTTAAACCACTTAACATCCAACGCATATACAAAAAATGTTCAAAAATCAAGCTTATTGATGCCCAATCATCCATATTTCCATTCTCTCAAAGCTAGTGACAAATCCACAATCACGGTTATTCCTTGATCATCAATCCTTTGAGTCTAAAAACACTTTTCCTCACATAATATAGCATTGAAAATTGTGCATATTATCAAGAAAGAGTGATTAATTTTAGATAAGTATCAAGATATTATATATGCTTAGATTGGTAAGAATTCTTGAGAATGGCTGTTGTGATATATGTCCCATTTTCTCTTTCTACTCTCTCCATCTCCTCATACAACCAATCCATGTTAAGACCCTTTGGAAATGCTTTTGAATGTATAGGATATGACATACAATGCTCACTATATGTGTGAAAGTACATTCTCTCCATGTGCTTGCTTGCTTTTGTGTCCTCATACATTGCTAGCAATTGACTCATCACGTCACTATTGAGAACACAAAAGATGCTTATATTTTTATGCAACTCTTTATCCATCATCTTGCTACACCCTCTTCCTTGATGCACAATAGATGTCATCCTTGAGTATTCTTCTTTTTGTGGAAGGAAGGAATGAGGAAGGAGTCCACTTGGGAAAGAAATTCAAAGATGTGTGATTCCTACACCAACCAACCTTCATCCATGCTACTTTCTGGCCTTGAAGTTTACCTCACAAAATCCTTTTAGATTTCTATCAAGTGCTCAAGAAAGGATATTAATCGAGAATACATAGACATCTCATTCACCAAATGGACTATGAGATATAGATGTGTTGTGACAATGGTTCATGAGAAAGTCCCTCCATTAAATGAGTTACCTTAATCATCATGGATCAACCATGCTGAAGTGATGTGGGATCAACTTCCTTTGATCTAACATACTTGCAAAGAAAAAAAAAATATTACATTAGCATGAGTAAGTGAATGACTATCTTAAGTTAAATATAAAGATTTATAGCCAATAATATGTTGTCTTACCTTGTATCAAGTGTACCTCACAAGTTTTCCATCTTGTAATCATTCTCTCATACCTTCTTTGAAGCATAATGCAAGAGGTGACAGGAAGTATACAATGCTAAGATCATGTGCATATGATCACTTTGTTATAAGGAATAAAAGTTCTGACTAATTTATGTAATTACAAACTTTGACATAGTTGGAGCATCTTGTGTGAATGGTTAGGTGTGTCCAATAAGGTGGTTGAAAGAATATGAAGTACTTGAGTACATGCATAGAATCTAGAAGGTGGTTGATCTTTAGGTTTTCCCAATAAGATGGTCGAAAGGATATGAAGTACTTGATCCCAAAATTAATAATTCACATTCAATAATAGGCCATAAATTAAACTTTATTCCCATATAATCAATAGTTTTAGGTCTTACTATTGGCTCATGCTACATGGAGGAGGATGTTCCATGTGACTTCATAAATCCTTATAGTCTCCAATGAGCCACGATTATCGTGGAACCCCATTCAAAGATCTTGCATAGTTATGATGATTAAGAGGGATAAATCTATGATGTTTCTTATAAATTGCCTTCTTCAAACTAGTGAATCATGAAGAAACCAATGGTTGACCACAAATGCGACATACATGATAGGCGAAGGTAGAGAGACCTATATCACATGCACATAGAAATTAAAGTTACCAAGTCTCACATTAAGATACATATATGAAAATTGGTTTTTTAGCATCATAGTTGAATACTCACCATAGCTTGAAAGTTCATGCATTGTCCACATCATGGCTTTCAATGTGAAGTCCTCTTATAATAGAGGTTTCCGTATGTCATGTATCTTAATACCTATCTAACGTATCTCCAATTCCTTTGTAAATTTTTTGTGTTTCTAATATTGGTTACATCTTCTATAGATGGATGTGTTATTTCATATATGGATATTGTGAGTTGACTTCAACTATCCTCACTAATATAGTAGGAAAGATATATGGGATCACCTCTTTAGAGAGGGAAGTATGACAGAGCCAACAATATCATTGCATCAAAGGAACACCGATACAATAAAATGCCTTTATAAATTTTATTTTCTTTTATTATGTTAAGAATTGTTCTCTTCCTCTCCATGATAGCATAGAAGATACATTACATGGTAAACAAAAATTGTTAGATCATTCATTATGTTAGGCATTGCAATCATTTTCCTATTGTAATATTACACTATTTTGTAGAAGCATAAGAGAATCAAGAGGGAGAAAGGGAAACAAGATCAAGTGAGTCTAATGCTTCTAATGAGGGTATTGGAAAAACAATTGTGAATTCAAGGAGGGTTCACCAATGCATTAAACTCACCATCTTAGATTGTAATTGTTCTAGTTTGTAATGTAAGCCAAAAAGTTGGTATGCTACCTATTTGTAGCATAACAAATAGGTAGCATAACATACCTATTTGTAATTGTTCTAGTTTGTAATGTAAGCCAAAAAGTTGGTATGCTACCTATTTGTAACATAACAAATGAAATTATTTGGAAGATTTGAATTCTCTTGTCTTATGATTCAAGGTAACATTTGGCATCCAGATCTTTACATATATCATCGTATTTTGTGATGATGCAAGAAGGCCATCCATTTAGACGTTGTTAATTGTTCTTTTATTTTCAAAGTATACACTTTCTCATTCTTCTGTTATATTCACTTTGCATATTTACATGGGTTAAGATACATTCTTGTTTTTAGTTTTTTTTAAAAAGTCTATTTAGTTCATATAAGCAATGCTCAATCTCTCCATTGGAAGGGATTAAAAAAACCTAGGGAGTTGTTGATTCCAAAATTGTGGCTCAAGCCACAAGTCAACAACTAGAAACTCCTTGGTTTGTTTGCCTTTACGCATTGCATTCATAAGATTGTATATAATCACATCAAAATTTGATATGGAAAACATTTAAATTTACATTTAAACATGCACTAATAGCCATGTGAACTCTTAGGTAAAATCCATTTAAAAGTGCATTTAAATTTACACTTGTTGGTAAAATATGTATAAATTTAGACGCATGCTTCTAGATATAGTCTTATGTACGACTTTAGATACTTCCACAAGTTTTTCCTTCACTTCAAAAAATGATTCTACTTGTCACACTACAAGGCTAAACCCTTTTCGTATTGTGAGCTTGTGGAATGTGACAATGCATTAGCCATATACTTGCCTCGGGGTACTGAGGGTGGCTCTAATGGCACAGATGGTGCGTTGCTTCCCTCTTGTGTAGCCATTAGGGTGCCAAGCACTCCAGACTTAGATGATCTCGAGGTATCAAGCTACTATTTGGATAAATAGATTGGCTCGGTTTTTTTGACTGCAACCGTCAGAGGCTACTGTGTGAGTCTTGCAGCTTGGGTTTTGTGGGCTGTCATTGCCTTCGATGGAGTATGGCTGCTTGGGGGTGGGGTGGCAAGCGATGGTCATGGTTGGGGCTATGCTTCTAAGATTTTCCTTCTTGGGCACCCATATCCAAGTGTTGCCTTCATAGTATCCTTGGGCTCACAACAGATTTTTGGAGATCCATTGTGGCTTGATTGTGTGCCTATGTTGATAGTGTTGGGTCGGTCTCTTAGGTTTCAAATGATAGTTGTTAGCCTTGCAGGGCTGTGTTTGGTTGCTATGAGTAGGTCGCTTTTGGTATGTTGGCACCCATTTAAGCATGGACTCTATGGATTTGGGGATGGCCTTAGTTGGTTGTGGTTTTGCAGTTTGGGTGGGTTGTGATGAGTCATGGCCCCCTCCCTAGGCTTGGTCCTAGGTAGCTTTATTGGTGGCATAGCAGGCTTTGGTGGAGCCTTGTTGTCCTTGCTGAAAGCTGTCATGATTTGAACGTTGATAATGGCAAGGTGAATACATTGCAGATCGTAATCTATGTTGCAATGGGCTTGTTTCTTGAAAGTGCATCCTAATAATGATTCTTGACTTGCATTCTTCATATTTGGCAATACATAGAAGATGATTGATAGGCTCTTAGACTTGATAGGGACTACAATCTTGCACTTCCCTAGGAGTGTATATGACTTGCCCCCGAAGGGGTTGAGTTTTGCATTGGTGGGCTATAACTATGGTTGACCAATGAGGGTCCAATGAGCGTGAGTCAAGACATTGAAGTCATTACCTTCATCGATCAAGGCATCAAATGTGTGTGTGCATCGGGTGATGGCTGTGATGTGTAGGTATGCTGGTGCTACTACATCCTCATCCTTGTCCTCTAGTTTGGTGAGGGTGGCGGACATTGACAGGGGCTTCTAGCATAGGGGGCTCATGTAGTGGGTGTGGGAAGGTAGTACTTATTCATGCAACTGCCATTAAAGAAGCCTATACCCTCATCTTCAAGGGTTTCAAGTTCTACACGTTGCCCACTAATGGCGTGCACTTGAAAAGGTCATAATCCTCAAAATTTCATTTTTTGCTTGTGGCCATTTACCAAGTAGAGAAAAATAAGGTCTCCTTGCTCAAAGTTGTGTTGTTTGACGTGCTTGTTGAACCACATATTTCGTTGTGCCTTCTCACAAATTAGGGCGTGGGTGGCAATGAGCCGAGTCTTAGTGAGCCGTTCCAATTCCATGAGATAGTTGGTCCAAGCTTCCTTCCCTTCCCATCTCTCCAGTATTGCTATCCTCAAGCTAGGGACAAAGAATTCTAATGGCAAGATGGCCTCAGTCCCATAGGTCAACCTAAAGGGCATCTGTCCCACTGCCGTTTTATGGGCTATCTGATAGACCCATAACACTGCCATAAGTTTGTTGTCCCAGTCACTTTGTGAGGTGGGACATTGACTAAGATCTTGTTCATGGATTCTACTTGGCCATTATCTTGAGGGTAGTAGGGTGAGGATTTCCTATGGATGATTAAGAAGGTTGAGAGCAAGTGGGCAATCACCTCATTGATGAAATGAGTGCCTTGGTCACTTACTAATTCAATAGGGCAACTGAATCGTGAGATAACCTGTTCCCACAAGAACTTCATTATGGTCCTAGTGTCATTCTTCCTAGTGTCTCATGCCTCGGCCCATTTTGTAAGATAGTCAGTTTGCTACAATGATGTATCTAGCCTATGACTATTGTGATGCGAGACTGATGGGTCCAATGAAGTCGATTTCCCACTTCTCAAAGGGTTGTTGTGCAATGATAGGGGTCAACTCCAATTTATTCTTTCATGCAAGAACTTTAGCCTTTTGGAACTCATCACAATGCTTTACGAACTTAGCCTTTTGCCACCATAGTTGAGATTGCAGTACCTTACGAGCTGCCATCGTATCCTTGTTAAAGTGCCCTCCAACAATCCCACCATGCACTTCACTTAGCACATCATGCATCTCGTGCTCGCACATACATCGTCGTAGTAACCTAGTCTTGCCCTAACCTACAAAGTTGACCAACATCAAACTGATAAGGTTGGATCTTCAGAATAAGTATCCTAAGCCTGGCCTTTTCGATAGGTCTCTTGGGCAGACCATGCTCTAGCACTTTGACTGTATCATCCGCCCAGTATGGCATTAGATTGGCTTTGAACAAATATTTCTCGCTAGACAAGCTAAAAATATGAGCGTATGGTAAATCATCAGCTATGCCTTGTCCAACACCCTCTCCTATGGGTATTCAGGACATATGATCAGCCATGTAGTGCTGCTTGCCCTTGCATACTGCCATAGAGAAATCAAATTCTAGAAGAAGAAGCAACCATCTAGCAATTTGTCTATAGCACATGGTTTATTCACAAAGTTTATTCACAAGATACATTAAGGCTTGGTGGTCTACAAAAAAGGTGAAAGGAATGGCTAGGAGAGGTAGTGTTGAAACCCCTCCATTTCTATGGTGGAGTAGTTCACCTCTGTGTCAGTGAGCTTCCTACTAGAAAAACTCACAAGGTAGTCCAAATTATGTTCACTAGGCTGGCACAAGACAGCTCCAATAGAAAACTTAGACGCATCTATATGCATGTGGAAGGCGATGTTCCAGTCTAGGGCTCGTAAGATTGGTGTAGTTGTAAGAGCCTTCTTCAGCTCCTCATATGCTTGTTGGCACTCCGCAGTCCACTCTAATGTGATTAGCAACTTATACAATGGTCTCACAATCAATGTGTAATTCAACACGAAGTGCCGATAGATTTGGTGTGTCCTAAGAAGCACTGAACTCCCTTATAATCCTTGGGTGGGAAGAGGAGCTCAACTGGCACTCCCAGCACCAAACAATGCAAAACAAGCCATCCCTAGGATGGAGATGAACCCGATAAGCATGCCTATGCCACCAGGACCCTATGTAACCCATCCACCAAGTGATGCTCTAGTCCATTACATGGAGGAGCCTAACGAAGATGAAGCCTATGTGAACCCTTAAGTCTTGTACAATGAAGAGGGAAATCCAGTCCCGACCAATATTGGTGATGGCTTTAGGTAGAGGTAGGGGCAGAGGATTCCCACGGCTGACCCAAGATCCAATCTCATGTTGGACTTGTGGTCACCTAGGCCACATCTCATCATGATTTCCAGAGAGAGAACAAGCAAATAAGGAAAAAACAGATTTCAAATGTGCTAAGTGCGGCATCACTCATCTCTTCACCAATTTCCCTAGAAGGAAGCCATACTCTAGCTTGGCAATCGTGCCATCAGTGTGTTTGGGGCTGTTTGAGACATTCGATAGTGAGACACACCCATCCCATTGTATGTCATGACCAGAGCACAGACAAAGCAGGCAGGCATATCATTGTAGCAATTAAGATACAACCTCCATAGGAAAGAAGAGCCAAAGGAGAAGGAAGAAAAATACTTACACAAAGGTCACTCTTAATACTGAGGGTGCGACAATGCTCGTGAACTGGCAAGAAGGCCACGGATGTAGAGGCAAAGACCACTGCTCCAAAGGCGACAAAGAAAGGGAGTGCCAAGGTAGGGGAGTATCCTCACCCTAGACATCAACTCGAGGCAATAGCCAAAGTTATGGAGTGGGTAAAGAAAGCCCGTGAGCACCTCAAGGATGCTAATCCTATCTTAGAGGACGAGATCAAGGATATCTCTAGCATGAGCATGCCAGTCTCACATGCACGACCAAGCTCGAGAGACGCAACCATGCCATAGGTGGTGCCACCTAGGCCAAGTTTAGATGCTACTGGCTAGCCAATTAGTCAAGACCAATGGCCAAGAAGCACAAACCTAGGAGAGGGGCAAGTAACCAACAACCTCCTCACGATGTTAGTGACAGCCCTAGTGACTCTAAGTTTAGGAGACCTTGTCAGGCAGCACCCCACACTATGGAAAGAGTTGAAACATTGGGTGGAAGAATTGATGAAGCATGCTACTGCTAACTTGCAAGATCATGATGTAGTCACGTAGATACCTAGCTTGACATTGCACTTAGTGCAAAAGTTGCTACATGTCAACTCCTTTTGGGAAGGGACTGAGACGCACACAGTCTTGTCGATCCTAGCCCTAGGAGACATGACATGGAAGGGAATTGTTGATACTGGGGCAAGAGTGAGTGAGTTGAGCCATATTGTGCTCCCAGGCTTGGGGAAACCCGCCTGTCGAAACTATTAGGTTCAACATCACTTTAGCTAACAGAATGAAAGTAAGGCCATTTGGAGTCTTAAAGATTTGGCCACCAGTGAAGATCACAGGTGTCCAGTTCTTTGTGAATTTCATTGTCATGAAGGGAGTGGACTACGACATTCTGCTAGGCCGACCCTAGATGAGGAACACTCGAGTTGTCGAAGACTGGGGCAACGGTCTAATCTTCTTGGGAAATTGAATGAAAGTAGTGAGCGTCAAGATGGACACTTGGAAGAAAACCCTTGTTGACCTGGATGCCATCTCTGCCATGCTTAGGGGTGACACACTAGTAAGCAAGTCGTACGGGCTATTAAACAAGTACATCCCCTTCCCTGAGGATGAGTGAGATTGGATGCAAGTTCTAGCAACCATCGATCTTCCATTCTCAAACAAAGAGGAGATGTATAAAAAAGCTGTACAAACTATGAGCATGTCAAAAAAGGAGCCCACAGTTCCACTCTGCATGATGGCCAAGAGCTCAAGTAGCCAACCAAGGCCTATCTCTTTCCATGTTGCTAGCAACAGTCTAGAACTTCACAGGATCCTCGAGTATCTGATAGGAAAATTGAATGGCAACCCTGTCGCTAATCTCAAGCCTCTTAGATAACTCTTGGATGATTCTAAGTGGAGATGGACTAAGGTGCACGATCTGAACTTACTGTACAATTGGGCTTTAGTCACCTACAAAGAACATGCTAGAGAAAAGAGTCTAGGGGATGAAGAGTAGTCAAGAGGAGTTGATTCTAATGATGAGTACAAGGACTACCTCTCTGCTAGTGAGGAAAGCAAAGAAGAGATAGACACCGTAGAGTACGACACTGAGGGGAGAATGATAGAGCAGATAAGGGCGGACTCTGAGCATAAAAAAGGGAGTGCTTACAAGATCGAGAGAGGAGTCATGCGGATGGAGCACGACCGCTCCTGGTTGGAGCATGTGGGAGCAATAGATTATGAACAAGTATGGATAGCCCAACCACCCACAACACCCTTGTTTAGGACAGACACACATATCGAGACACAACTACCAAGGGAAACTCCTTTAGCGAGGATTGCAAGTTTGACTCCAAATAGAAGGTCAATACGAAGAGTGACCTAGAGATACCTCAACCTCCTAGGACCAAATGCACCAAGGGGGACCTGCTAGTCCATCTAAGGCATAGATAATTGAAGGAAGAAAGGAGAGGATAGATGAAGAAGTCAAAGGTGGAACAGTAGAAGAAACCACAGAACATACCAAAACACTTTACAAGGTTTAAGAAAGATGACATGGTAGTGGCCCTACTAGGAGCGAGAAGAAAAGGACAGACAAGTGAGCTGATCGAGAGACCTGCCAAGGTCAAGGAAGTCAAATTGACAAGGGAAGACGAGAAGCCTCAACCCTTGTTTATAGTTGATGGCCTGATCGAGGAGGAAGAGGCCAATCTTACTGCTCTCTTGCAAGAGTATGTGGGCATGTTCACTTGGTTCTTAGATGAGCTAAAAGGAGTGGATCCTAGAGTGGTGATGCATAACATACCAATGGCCTTTGATGTGGTGCCTATAAAACAATGACCATAAGCTATGAATCCAAAACATGCCCAAGCCATGAAGGAGGAAATCGATAAGCTAATGAGGGTAGGATTCATCTACAAAATAGAGCACATGGACTAGGTATCACCAATCGTGATAGTTATGGAGAAGAATGGGAAGATCCGAGTGTGCATGAACTATAAGAAGGTTAAGGCAATGACAAAAATGGATAATTACTTGTTATCATACATGGAGCACATGCTCGAAAGGGTAGCATGTAAATAGGCCTACAGCTTTCTAGATGGCTTCTCAAGATACAACTAGGTGCAAGTACACCGCGATAATAGGCACAAGACCCCATTTTCCACTGAGTCGGGTATCTTCACTTATATCGTAATGCCCTTTGGGTTGATAAATGCACCTGCAACCTTTCAACACCTAATGTGCACCATCTTCAAAGATATGCTTAGACAAGAGCTAGAGGTTTTTGTAGACAACTTATGCATGCACTCTGGCTAGGTAGAACACTTGGAAAAGCTACAAGCAGTCTTTGAATGATGCCAGCTTTACAATCTGTCGTTGAACCCCTTGAAGTGCTAGAGTTATGGGTCAAGCATGGATGCATTCTAGGGCACGTGGTGTCCAAGAACGGCATAGCCACCAACTTTTTGAAAGTCAGGGTCATTGTTGACTCGCCGATTTGGTAGCGTGCTCCCTAGGTAGTACGACGGATTGTACTATTGGACATAGGGGAATCTCCTAGGAAACCTACAGTGCATGGCATCATGGCCGAGAACCTAGCACAATTTGTGCAAGGACTAAATCTAGGATCCTGGCACTTGGCTAGGAGGTGGTTGCCGCCACAATGCACATTGGATGTGTAGTCGCCTTGGTTTCCTCACCAATTCCTATAGTCCTGCTAGCTCCATTCTCACCTCTAGCCTTGATCTACACTCTTCTCCTTGTCTTGTGTGTTAGGGGTTGATCCCTCACTAGAGGTTGTGGTCCTCTGACTCGAGTTATCGTGGTTCAAGCTTCAAGAGCTTCTCTCTCTTAGCTAGTCATCCACCCTAATTGCTTCATCAAAGGCCCTAGCTAACACATCTTGCTGCAAGCTAGAGTTACTTGCTAAAGCCTTGTACAACTCCTTGTTTTGGATTTCGTTTATGAACACGGTGGAGATTGCTCTTTCATTGCATCGCTCGCTTGCGGGGATTCTCTTGAAGAGGCTATGCACACGAGTGATGTAGTCTTTTATGTCCTCCTTGTCCTATTGACTCCTGTTCATCAATCGGACTATGAGGTTGTCAGAGTATCCTATTTTTGAGAATCTCTTAATGAAGAGATCTTTTAGTTGGGAAAAGTTTGCCTGATCTGCCATGTCTAAGCTGGTGTACCATGTCCTACCTTTATCACTAAGCAAAGCCCAAAAGCTTGGGAGAATTGCGTAGGGTCCATGAGACCGTTGGCCTCACAAACTTGCTCAAATTGCTCTACGAAGCTGTATGGGTTGCTAGTTGCCTAGAATTTGTCCAGCTACTTAGCCATTGTAGGGATTTTTGATTGGCTCTTAGTCCCCTGAGTAATTCTTAGGCCTGAGAGTAGCGAGGTTGCTAGTGCTACTTCACTCTGTTCGGTAGTCATATTGTCCATAAACCACTTATTCACAAGCTCGCTCAGTGTGAGGTTTGCCTCTAGCGCTCTCTCTCTCCCCTTGTTTGGTCTTGCCTTGCTTTTGTTGGCTAAGGCTAGCACGCGTCGAGCTTCATGCACATCTATGTGTCCTAATGTAGCTTCCTAGTTCTCTGCTCACGATTGTAGCCAGCTATGCTCTGAGTGCTTTCCTAACCACTTTCCTCTCTTCATCTAGGTTTGCCACTACCTCCTCTACTAGCCTATTGTGGATTACTATCCTGGTCAGTAGGTCATACTCTTGGACCATGTCTTTGACCGTGACTGGGAATTCACCCAAGTCCATCTCTGTGTTTTCTCCTGACATCATTTCTGCTTCCTGCTCCATGAGGTTGTCAATCAGTGTGAGTAGCTCTGGTAGCATATTGCCCTTAATCTTGCTGTCCTTTTAGTCCTCTTGCTATCTTAGAGGGTCATATCGATGGGACTCTAGGGCACTTGACAATGTTTTGGGGTCTTCTCCTATTGGTGGGTTCCTTCGAGTTATTATGTCCGAGTGTGTTCCTTGTTACTGAAACCAGTCCTCAACTAATGTACACCCAGTGCTTGTTGGTGCTTTATTGTGCACGGTGCAAAATCAGGTTTTCTATTCTTTTGGTGCACTTATGTGGGAGAAATCCTTGTGGGGTGCACTTGCAAAATGATTATGCAATTCTAGCTATCCTCCTTTCTTGTCTACGACCTAATATGGCTCTAAGCATGATCCTTGCTCCTAAGGATTGTCCGGAATCTATGCTACTCCCTCTATGCTCTATCAAGGCTAGGTTACAGCTTACATGCCAAGATTGGGCTACAAGTCTAGTCGGCTATGTGACCGGGCTCCTAAACTTTACCTCTAGGCCATATAGTCACAGTTTCCTCTAGTTTTTGGCTTTTGTAAGCCAAGATGGGTTTCCAAGAATGTTTTGGTTTCTATCCTGGCTAGCTCTCAGCTGTGGAAGTGATCCTGGTTCTATGCTTTCTTGTTCTAGTTTGTTGGTTCGATTTCCAAAATCCGTCTATCCGATTTCGGGTGGTCCAATTTTTGTGTGGTTTGACTATGGTTTTTGGTCAGATCGGGTGGTTTTATTGGTTGGGTCTGAGTTCTATGGTTAGTCCGACTACAGAGTGGTTCAATTGTTGTGCACGTTCGACTAGACAAATGGGGTGTCCCGACTGGACGAGCGATCTAATTGGTGCAAGTTGTCTGATTGGACGGTTGGGTGTTCGATCAGAAGGTTGGTTTAATCGGACCAAAGGGGCATGGTCCAATTTTCAGAGTCGGAGGGTCCAACTCTCCCAGTCGGACTATCCAACTCTGGGAGTCAGACTTGGACACAGTGGTTGTGACTACGAAACAATAAGGTGCAGCACGACGATTTTGGTCGGTTTCTTCAAGCGTGTCTCACGGCCTCCTGCAAGGCTTTCCAGATAGCAACAATGACATACAAGGGAGGGTTTTGCATACCTGGATCAAAGAAAAAGCTCCAATGCAGTGGCTCAAGTTGGCAAGTCTAACATACAAAATGACACTTAATTAGATGTATGTATGAAAAATGATCAGATAGAAATAGCTAAGCAAGAGGCTTGAGGTGCCTTGTAAGAAGACATTTGTTCCTGCATTAGGTTCCCCTTTTGTGCTCTGTTGACTCATAGCCTATTTGCATACCACTTGTTGATCCCTGAATGATAGAAGTAAGAGCCAAGAATATTGCCATTAAACCTCCCACTTGCACCTCATGAAGGATTATTGAAAGCACCATGGATGTTAGAAAGAAAACTTGAAGGAGGAGGAGGAGGAGGAGGAGGAGGAAAGATCTGCTCCTTAAAGCCTCTTCAAGTTATCAACAATGGTGCTCTATTTGTTGCTTATGAGGTCAAAAAGGTCTCTATTGTAAGCTTTGATAGTGAGGAGTGAAGATCAAGAAAATAGATGAAAATTTTCTTACTCAACAGATTTCCTTCCATATAAGCTTGCCAAAACTTGAAAGAAAAGAGGAAAGAAGAGTATGTTTCAAAAGTAACTATAACATTTTCCTTTGTCAGGCTTTAGTGAAGATTCATTATACAAAAATACCTCTTTAAAAAATGCATTTGAAATAGTGGCGACCTGCTAATTTGTCCATCCACCACCATATCCATCCCTTTCAGCTTCAAAGATCTCTAGATTTGTCTTCTTCCAATTGTAGGTATCCTACAAGTCTTTGCTAAACACAGTCCATGTCTTCTACCTATAGTACTTGTTTGAAATAGGTTTTTATGATGAAAATTGAGACTAAATATGAAGAAAATGAGGAGAAAATTGATAAAAAACCAATGCTCTGATACCACTTGTCATGAAGGGACCTGAGAGGAGAGAGAAGTTTGCAAGAAGGAGAGAAGAAAAGTGTAGAGGAGAGAGAAATACTAGAAATGAAGAGAGAAAGACAGGAAAACACCATATTGGAGAATATGGAAATTTCCCATAAGTTTGGGATACGTGGCCAAATCTTTGGATTTTTCATAACTTGAACACTATAACTCCAAATCAAGCGCTCTATAGCTCAATAGATTCCATTTTTCAAGCGCTTTCCAATGATGGGTCACATCATATGGTTTTGAGAAACTTATGGGCATGTTATCCAGGTGCCACCTTTTTAGTATTCTAAAAATGGGAATTGGGAGATTCCCAAACTCACTAATATTGTGTTGGAAAGAAAGAGAGAGATGGTTGGCAACCCCATGAAAGGACAGGAAGAGCTAGAGAGGTGAACAACAAAGTTGTATTATTGTTTGACAAGATGATGTATTATACATATATCATTTTTCCCTTTTACATGCCCCTACCCACTCTCTTACACACACATATAGAGAAAAAATGTGATAAAAGAGAGTAATTAGAGAGAGTAAAGAAATATTAATTATTTTATCTTATGAAATTTCTTTTACGTAGGCATATAGTGGGATTGAGGAGGTAGCTAGAATAATGCTTTGTTATAGGAGTTAGTCACCAATAAGTGTATCCAAGCATATAAATGAACTATTTTTAAATGATTATTTTAATATAAAATCATTATATTTATTGTTGAGATATTTGTAATCACACCTAATGTAGCCTCTTTGTATGAGGCAATTTAGGCTGAAGACATGCAAGCTGCAGGAATCCCATATGCATAGAGAGGGAAGCTGCTACCCATCCAACGACTATAAAACATTGTACTTGACTACCACTTTTTCATATATATGAATATCATGATGCTTTCCCATTTCATTTAGTGTCTTAGTAATTTTCAGTCTTATACACAAGATGGTATTTATGAGTCCAAGCTTCCATCTTGGGACCTAATTCACTTGTATAACAGGTCAAGTCCTTGTCTATGTCATCATGAGCTTAATCTTCATCTTTCATCCACCATAGCTACTGCCATGCTCTAGATCCCGCTTCTTTTCACATGGTATCAGAGCGCAACTGAGCATGGCTTAGCATGTCTCAGGTCTCCTCTCTGCTCTTTTAGCTCCTCTTCATTTCTGGATAGCTCAAGATCAGTGTATGACTCCATTTCCAACTTCATCTACAGTCCCTATCCCTTGTCTACCATAGCCAAATAGGACTTGTTATGATTGAAGCTTTCTTATCTCCCAAATCAAAGCATATTTCCTCAAGATTTCTTTTGTGGTTTTGTTCCTTGACTCAAGGAAAACTTCCCATCACCTTAGAGCTCAACATTTCTTATCACATAGCTTAGCATTGTCATTTTTCCCAACCTTTGCTATGTGTGCCTGCCATGGCTAGGGTGACCTAACCAACTTTGAGCACCAAGATCCCCATCTACAATCCATAACTCAACAAGATTTCTTCTAGTTGACTCTTTCCTATGCCAGGGCGCAACTCTCCATCAAGTCAAAGCTCGACATTAGCTACGCATTGCCTTAACATTCCTGAAATTGCGTCACACTGTCAGGAACAAGCATAGTTCTGTTCGGGCCGATTTCTCTCCTAGCACGTGTAGTGATTAAAAAAGAATCATAGGGCTTTGGAAGCCCATGAGAAAAGATTCATTCCCATATAAAAATGTTTAATAATGATCAAGCATCCAGCTCACACAAAACAAAAAACCAGGGTTTCCCAGAAACCCTAACTGCAGACTGCATAGCCACTGGAACTCAAGCTTCAATTTTCTTTAGTTTCTCTCTCCTACCACTCAAATCATATCCATACCACTTTGATCTAAGCAAAAAATTGCCCATCAAGTCATCAAGGAAGGGAAATTTGTGGAGACCTTAGTGGATTTGAAGACCTCAAGCATCATCAATCTCACTCTTCCCATTCTTCCACTCCATTCAAGAGATTTTGCCTCTCTCTCTGAACTAAGTAACCAACAAATATTCTACTTATTTACAATCAAGATTTGACCATTACATCAAAAAAGACGGGACTCAAACATCGAAGGGTTCACATATAATCATTAAGCAAGACGAATCAGCATCAACACCAAGCTCATCAAGATAGTATCTCTTAATACTAAGTTAGTGCTTCTTGGTACTTGTGCTCTTTAGTACATTCAAGATCAACTCTTTGCTAGTAATTTGGAGTTGATATACTATCATGGGAATGTCAAATATTAAAATTTTTATATGACTACTTCCAACTGAGAGTAACATGACTCTTGTTGCTCATTACATATAGGAGACTTGTTTGACCTACTTGCAGGGAATGATGGAGTTGTGAACATTCAAGTGCTATCACTATTTGAAAAAATGCCTCCAACCTTGAAGAAAGTACAAGAGTTTGAAGTTATTTCCGCTGCCTCAAAGATGATACCTTTTCTTGAGGGGGACATGAACATGAAGATTGATGCAACTCTTGCAAGAAAAGTCAATGAAGAAGAAGTTCAGGAGGACCTAGAAGAAGAGGACCAAATGATCAAAGCAGTGAACACTGAAGCTGCAAGCAAAGTGAAGAACAAGTACAATATAAAAAAGATCAAGCTGGACTACATCAACAAGAATACCCATAATAAATTGAAGATTTATGGAAAAAGTAATATTGAAAACTGCAAGGGCTTGTGTTAACCCTCAAACAAATGAAGGTGGAAAATTCGGAAAAGCTAAATAAGAAGACAAAGACAGAGGCCAAGGCAAAGAGAAATGGAAGACAAAGACGCACAAGGAGAAGAGTCCTAAATAAGGGAGAAAGGCGCACAAGGAAAAGCGCAAGTCAGAACTTTTGTAAAAGAGTGCAAGCACATCATGGTTTAATTCAAGGAGCGCCGGGGCTCTCACCCGGTGCAATTTGTAAATGTAAATGGGCGGTGGAAAGGAAGCTAGGAAGATAGAAGGACAATGGGAAAAAGGGCCTAGGCCATGTAAAAAGGGGAAAAGGGGATGACCGCCCAAAAGGGATTTAGGGTTTTGTATATAAAGTTGAAAAGTGAATGAGAAGCTCATTCTTATGTGTGGCCAAAAGTAGCTCTCCTCTTCTTCTTCTTCTTCTTCTTCTTCTTTCTTGCTTGAGCTTGTGCTTGAGAGAGGGAGTGTGAGAGTGTGAGGGAGTGAGTGTGTGAGGGTGAGGGACCAAGGAGGAGAAGCTCTCCATCTTCTCCTCTCTTCTTCTCTTCTCTTCTCTTCTCTTCTCTTCTCTTCTCTTCTCTTCTCTTCTCTTCTCTTCTCTTCTCTTGCTTGCGGCGATGGAGCTTGGGGCGTGGAGTTTGAGGATGGAGCTTGCTTGAAGCTTGCACTTGGATCGTGGAGCCACCGGAGTGTGTGGGAGAGGAGGTAACTCGAACGGCACGGAGGTAAGCTCACTACACCCGTAGATATGGATGGCGCGTCGGCTATGTGAGAGGTAGCCATTAGTACTCGGCTTGGAACGCTTGAAGCAATAAGCGGTCCGTGGGTCTTGGCGGTTGAGCGAAAGCTCCCACATTTTGGTTCCGTTGTCGGGACCTATGGATTCAAGCCTTGAGTGCTTGCACGCTTCAAATCGGGCATCAAAGTAAGGGTTTCCCCGAACCGGTGCTTGAGATAGGTAGGAAGCGAGGGGTTTGAAGATGGTATTCGATCTCCTTGGCAAGTAGGTTTGTTGTTTTCTTGATATTTATGTTGTGAGATGGAGTAGTGTAGGTATTTACTTTGTGATTTGGATGCATTAGAGTAGGAGAAAACAAAGAAAAACAAAGAAAATAAGCATTAGGGTTATTGTTGCAAAATAGGGCAGAAACAGGGCAAGAATCATGCAAAAATGGTAAAAAACTTACTTGTGATGCCTAAGGTCAGTAAATGAGTTATTGGGGATGGCAATACCATACTTGGAAGAGGGCATAAGGGCCAGAAGTGGCAAGAAAGGCCACATTGTGCATTGCAGGGTTTCAGGAGAGCAGGAGAGAAGAGGAAGCTTGGCGAGGAAATTCGCTTCAATCTTGGCATCAGGGAGATCTTCAGCTAGCCCAGGTAATTCTACACCTCCGCCTACAGTAGTAGGACCAATCTGGAGTTGCACGACAAGGGGGAAGACCCCCAGCGCCCTGCATGTCGAATTTAGTGAGCAGCGGCAAAAACACACGCAACGTTCGGCGCGTCCGAGTCACGTCGACTCTGGTCCGAGGCCCAGACTCGGCCCTCGGACCACTTGGTCCATTTGGCCAACCCTAGTCGGCCTTGGACCGTTCGAGGAAACACCCGTCCGAGACTCAAATTCGGCCGTCGGCCACATTCCACCTGATTTGGCCCTCGGCCCGGCCGACTCGGCCCAAAAACTCATTCGGCCCGTCCGCGCAACCCACTCGGCCTGGCCGACTCGGCTTTCGGACATCCAGATTCGGACTGTCCGAATTTGACATTCAGACCAATCACATTCAGCCCTCCCAAGTCAGCCCTCGGCCCGTCCGAGTGACCCACTCGAACCCTGCAATTCGGACCTGTTGGGCCGAATTTAGATTTTCTCAAATTTTAACCTGAAGATAGTGAAATTGACCAAGAGACCATATAGAGCCGAAACCATATCATAGATCGATCTTTGGGCTAAAATTGAGAGCAAGTACTTCAAAATTTGGCTATAAACGGTCTTTCAAATCACGTATGGCATTTACCGTAACGGCCCTGCGGGCGGAGTGGGACTGCTCTCCCCGACCCCCGCAGAGGGGGCTCTGCCCCCTCCACACCTCCCCTGAGTAGGTTGGAGAGAAAACGCTCACCATGACAGGTCCTCCAAATTGGACCCTCGTATAGCAATGGCTCTACACGAGCATGGATTCTCCCTTGCAAAAGAGCAACCAAAAGCCCGTGCCCGAATAGAGACAAACAGAGATCCTAAAACATCAAGGGGCCACTCTAGCCATCAAGGGCAAAAAGGCCACGCCACGAGAACACAAAGACATTGTGTTCATATCATGTCTAGTTAGAGTGAAATGCAACATCAGCAAGCTACAAATGCCAAGATGACTAGACAAGACACTCTTGACGAGAGATGTACCTTGAATAGCACTGCACTGACGATCCAAGACAGCAGTGGAGAATCCACATCTGGTCGTGCAGTCGAGAACTCAAGGGCATCTGTCAGAAGGCTTAAATTTACAAGCTAGGACCCGGAAGATGAAGACATAGTACCACCTGCTTATCTTAGGGTCAAACTCACCAGAAAGAGAGCATAGTGTTGATGCTCTCATTGATGAAGGAGAAGATTTCAATATCTTGACTTACAAAGCATGGAATCTACTAGGTCAACCAGAGCTCAAACCAACTGATGCAACTCTTAACCCTTACGGGGGAACACCCACAAGCACTTCTAGGGAAGTGCAGAATCCTTGTAACTATTGAAACAGAAAGCTTGCCAGTCCTGTTCTACGTTCCTCCAAATAGCGAGAATTGTGGAAAGGAAATCCTCCTAGGAAGGCCCTTCAAAAAGGCAACGAAGTGTGAGGCCGACTATATAGCACAGAGGATACACCTAACACTACCAGCAGGTGTGAGGATAATCACAACGTTTAGCAAGGGTGACCTCACCAAACCTCGAAGGAAGGGAAAGGAGCATTCTGACATACCAAGCAAGCCTAGTAATGAGAGCAAGGAGTTGTTGAAAGAGTTGATACAAGCGCAGGTTGAACGGAGAGAACCAGTGAGTGAGGCCGTGCTCGAGACAAAAAGGTTAGGAGACAAGGCCAAGGATAGGGTTTGGACTCAAAAATATCGTAGAAGACCACGAAAGAAGCCCAAGCCTTATAGGCGAAGGCATCAATGGAGAGCTAGCACAACGCCACGATGGATATCCAAGGCGTTGCTTCATGCTCAAGGGTATTATGCAGGCAATCATTGGATTTGGGTACCCAAACTCCCTGCTAAGCCATCTCTATCAGAAGCCCAAATTATGTCCAAAGCAAAGAGGCGTAGGAGGAAAACTAAATGAAAGGCCAAGTTTCGAACCAAAAATATTGGAGTGATCGAGCCCCTCACTACTGAAATCAAGAAACCAAATATGGCCTATCAAAAAGTACATCCTTAGCCTAGTGTGCTTGACAAGCGGACATCAGATGTAGCCATTGAGCATGCACAAAAATCATTAGTGCCCAAGGAGCCTTTGATTTCCCAAGGGGAGAGCAAGCATCATAGGCACAACATTGCTCAAGGCAAGGCTAATTGCTCAACAAAGCAAATGGCACAATCGCCTAATAGCCTCGAGCAAATCATTCAGCTAGTCCACCTAAGAGGCCTAGATCTCCTACATCCTCTTTTTCCAAAAGGACACAGGAAGCACAATAGCAGTTGTCAAGGGAAATGGCTCAATTCCAATCTCTATCTCCATCTAAGTTTCCAAATGTCCAAGAGGTGGGACATGACGCCATCTCTGGCTCTCGATCCAAGGATAGGCATGAGCAACCTAATGTGACTAGATCAACTCATGCTTGATCTACACAGGTGAACGCTCAAAGGGCAACAGAGGATGCGACCACTTCCGATCATCCTAAGGACCTAACACTACAATCTGCCAAGGGTAGCCAGCCCACTAAACTAGCTGCTACTACTTCCAATCAGGGATCACAGCAGTCACAGCCCTTGGCCGTGACAATACCCTATGTGGAACGTGTCCTTAGAAGTTCACCTATGGAAGAGGTGTCGCAACCAACTTCCTCGAAAACTCCAGCATTTTCAAAGGGCCTAAAGCCTAGGCTGGAGGAGTTAAACTCAAGGGAGTTGGTGGAAGAGCTAGACCCTCCTAAACGGGAGGTAATTGGGTTCTCACAACCTAGTAAGGCTACCCAAGAGGCCACGGCCATGTCCCGTAAGGACACACTAGAGGAAGAGAAGGCTGAGGCCCAACCAAGCACATCAACGGTTGATCTAGTCCAGGGTCTTGAGTCGTTGAGAGAGGCACCTTCATTGACCAAGAAAAAGAGGAGAAAGCAGAGAAAACAACAACAGTTTTTGCAGGTGGTTGTGGACCCCAAGAACATTGAGACGAAGGGCGCTAGAGAGCTGATGAATAAAGCATCGAGTCCATCCACCAATGAACCCACTGATGCCTCTCCTAATAGTGGTGAAGCCTCAGACACATTTGTGTGCTCTGACAAACCAAAGCAACCGTTGCCATCAACAGTTGCTTACAACACTCTATCCACTGACAATAGGACTTGCATTGACCAATCAAGAGTGGATACAACGTCATCACAACAGGGTGGCAAATCTATACCAGTCACATCCAAGAAGAACCATGACAAAATTGCAACAAAACCTCAGGAGAAATGTGAGAACCCCAAGAGCATGAGAAATCCTAGCGTTGACCAGTCTTGCTTATCTAGGCCTGAGCCCCCAGCCATGCTAAAGCCTAAGAAAGCTCTTAGAACTTTGCATGAGATAGCAACCGAGCAAGCCCTCGTTGAACATAGGAGTGTCAAAGAATGCTTAACTGAGTTGGATGCTAAGCTCAAAGTGGTCGCACGTGTCTACGTCCTTGCAGACATGGGGACAATCCCCAAAGAGCAGCTTGGAGATTACTTGACCTTTCCTCTAACATGGGAAGAACAAGAACATCTTAACGGGCACTACGACAGGCTCCTGCATGAACGCATGCGACTCATCCCTGATGAGGAGGCTGACGAACTGCGCTTAACCGTCATGTTCAATGAAATGCTCTGCCAACCGAATCTCGTGGACATAGAGCAACTAAAGCGCCTGTCAGCAGGCCAGAGTCAATTTGAGCAGCGTTGGTGCAAAAGCCGCGTTGTAATGGCCGAACTAGGGGCTCAGATCATGATGGTCTCAGAAGAGCGATTGGCCAAATGGCAGTCTCAAAGAGACCCAACCTATGTGGCACCGACTTCCCTTCGAGTGCCGACTGACATTCGGAGTATGGACTTAGCTGGAACTAGCCAAGAGAACACTCTGTTTGATAAGGTTCTCATTGAGGAGGAGTTACATATAGCCAGTAGACTCGAACAAGGTTCCATGCTACTTGATGTGGCAAAATATCTATTGGTATTAAGTAAGCTGCCACGAATACTAGATGCATGTGCCACGCTCCGGTACAACCCTGAGTTCTACACTTGGTTCTTATCCTCATGAAGTGACATAGATTCATAAATATGTATATAAATAAACACTGCTTTTAGTGTCACCATGTATAAACAACGTTAACACACACAAGCAACGATAGTCAAGCGCAGGGAGAAGAGTGGGGTCAGATAAACTAAGCTCCTGAAGTCCTCCTCTCATCACGCATTTAAAAGCCGTGTGACCAGTCCCACCTCCAAGTGAAGGGCAGGCAACCCACATTGCCGCCATAGGACGCCTTGATCAACAACTTTGATGGTGTAGACAGGGTGTGGTCCCTTCCAATACACCTGCTTCCCCTTTTTGGACTATCCTTTTGAGGATGTGCCCTGTCCCACTCCACGACAACCAGTCCATGCGACTTAGCATAAACTAATATCCGCTAATGACTGGAGGCAACCCGAACATCAACATGGGGTCCATTCCCCTACAACAAACACCGCATGCCTCACCCCTCCCCTTCTTGTCATATGCGCTTCATAAACCACACTAAAATCCCTTCCATGCAAATAGTTGTATCCTATATCCAGGTCTAACCCTTGGATTGCATCTTGCAGGGTTTCTTTTTTGGCGGAACGCATGGAGAATCATGGAGATCTGGCTTGCAAAGACACTCTTCGCAAGAGACGGGAGAAGGCGGTACGCGCCCCTCCATCGGAGCGCTACGTGCCCACCATCAAGAGGTATGCCAAGAAGCGAGGCCCTAAGCGACAATGTCTAGGGCAAAGGCCGAAGAATCCTCGAGTCAAGGAAGCCGAGACTCAAAATGCACAACAGGTGGCAGCATTAGTGGCATGAACCCCCAGCTCATGCTCGAGCCCCAGATGTTCAAGGGCAGCTCGGGAAAGAGAAGAATTTAATGAATTGTTTAAAGACATTCTGGAAATGGTAGTGGCCCGGAACTACACCATTCATGTCCCGGCTGACATGTTCCCTGCCCAACCCCACAGGAGCCCCACACTAGCAGAGCCCAATCACCCGGCCACCCAGACTCCCCCCGCCTCGTACAAATAGAGTAGCCCCATGTTGTATAAAGGGCTTATCAAATGCTACCGGGCCATGACTTTTTGTCTTTAAATGGTTAAGCGTTGACGTGTTCTCGAATTGTACGAACTTTTCATATCTGCGTTTAACATATTTCATGTCTTTAGCAAAAGAAAAAGCTAATCAAGCGCAGGTGATAAATATCTAAGTCAACACCATAGGATTCTGATAAGTGATGTCTTCTTGCATTGCACTGGTTTATTATAGTTGCGGCATATACAATGCATGTACTCTCATGAAGTGACAAGTGGATGCAGGATAATACAGGTCCTTGTGTGAAAATGTTCAATGCCCAATCACCGCAACACCAACAACCCCACAACGAGCCGCAGCAAAGCCACACTGCCGAAAGCACCCTTGCCAACCGCCCCTATCGCATGGTCCAAAGCACATTCATGGGACACGCTCTCTTTCTGGGTAACACTCTATAGTTGGCTCACGACAGTCGTTACCTCACTTGTACCAACATCGAGTGTGTCGCAAGGAGGTTTGCAAAATCTCAGGTGTATCTCTTCATCTCAACAACAGTTCCTTTAGCATCAAGGCTAGTGACACAATCATCTCTGTAATATCCATCCTTCATAGCCTTTGGATCCCAACATTTCTCACAACATTTCTCAATCCAAATGAAAGGCTAACAGCCTCAATGTATGGCATTGATTGTATTCATTTTTTCCACCCAAAAAAAAGGAGCACACACGATCACGGCACCGCACCTAGGGGTCCTCAAATTAGGTACGTCTAGTGACCTTGGTCGGCTAGCTCCGTCCCTAATCCCCTAGCCCTTTGTACATCCCCCACAATTGTTCAGGGCACATTAAGGGCAGGGCATACCTAGGGAGCTCGCCTCGCCTATGGTTAGACCTGTCACCCTGAACCACTTGCACAATTCTTTTGCACTAATCTCAATGCCATTACAATCCACAGTGGTAAGCAAGGCATGAAAGAAAATGGAAAAGTACACCATACCTTTCACGCACTATAGGTAGTCACTAGCTACCAAGAGCTAGAAATCAAGGAGCTCACTTATGCTACATGGCCTTGACAAGACCATAATGATGTCTCAAGCAATCTTTAAGTGTACTCCTCGTCTTCATCAACAAATTTTTCCATCAACTTAGCCCCTTGCTTCACTGATTGCTATACAAGGAACTAGGCCGATCGTCTTCTAACTAAGTAATACCTAAATATGCACGTGTACACACTTAATATTCACACTATAACCTATACACGGTTTGGGTCCTCAAGTGTAGGACAATACTCTCAGCTTGCTTAAAGTTCGACCTGTCTCCCAAACTAATCAAATATGTCTTTTGCACGATAAGAAGACTAGCACTACCCCTTAGGGAGAGACCACACGAGAGGTTTTCAAATTGCAGGTGTTGAAGACTCCACAAAAAGTGTCATTCGATCTTCATCAACACCCAACTTTGAATGCTTATCCCTTACTATTTGACAAGCCCACAAAAGATCATCATGTGCAGAATGCCCAACAAACCAACACTTGTACTGGCCATCAATGCAATCCCCAACACAAAATAGCCCTACCGCCAACTCCAACAACCTTCCACCAGCCACCTTGGCCACCAACAGGCCCCCAGGGCCTTCTACCACACCACCACCAGCACTCCTCCACGGAAACCACCGGTGTCCTTGTCACCCACGTCTTCGGTGCATGCTACAGCCTACTACCTACGATGACGAGTGCCATGGGACTGGCACTCGTTTAGGAGGGGGGTAATGTTAACCCTCAAATGAATGAAGGTGGAAAATCCGGAAAAGCTAAATAAGAAGACAAAGACAGAGGCCAAGGCAAAGAGAAATGGAAGACAAAGACGCACAAGGAGAAGAGTCCTAAATAAAGGAGAAAGGCGCACAAGGAAAAGCGCAAGTCAAAACTTTTGTAAAAGAGCGCAAGCGCATCATGGTTTAATTCAAGGAGCGCTGGGCTCTCACCCATGCAATTTGTAAATGTAGATGGGCAGTGGAAAGGAAGCTAGGAAGATAGAAGGACAATGGGAAAAAGAGCGTAGGCTACGGTCGGCCATGTAAAAATGGGAAAAGGGGATGACCGCCCAAAAGGGATTTAGGGTTTTGTATATAAAGTTGAAAAGTGAATGAGAAGCTCATTCTTGTGTGTGGCCAAAAGTAGCTCTCCTCTTCTTCTTCTTCTTCTTTTTCTTGCTTGCTTGAGCTTGTGCTTGAGAGAGGGAGTGTGAGAGTGTGAGGGAGTGAGTGTGTGAGGGTGAGGGACCAAGGAGGAGAAGCTCTCCATCTTCTCCTCTCTTCTTCTCTTCTCTTGCTCGCGGCGATGGAGCTTGGGGCATGGAGTTTGAGGATGGAGCTTGCTTGAAGCTTGCACTTGGATCGTGGAGCCACCGGAGTGCGTAGGAGAGGAGGTAACTCGAATGGAACGGAGGTAAGCTCACTACACCCGTAGATATGGATGGCGCGTCGGCTATGTGAGAGGTAGCCATTAGTGCTGGGCTTGGAATGCTTGAAGCAATAAGCGGTCCGTGGGTCTTGGCAGTTGAGCAAAAGCTTCCACAGCTTGCCAAAAATTTTACTAGAATTTTTTAGCCTTGTAATGCCTAGCCCTAATGCTTCTGACATAAGCTTGTAAACTCCTCATATATAAGGTTGTACTACAACCTTTGTACACTTTGGGAGGCCCCTGTTACACCTTCTGGATGTCCATGATGTTTGTGGTACCCACACTTGGCGTTTTCTATGACAGCCTCTAGTGTTTTGCCATATTTATGGTATGCCCACACTTTGTAGGTGTTGCTTTCTCTAAACCCTCTATACACTTTGTACTTTCTAGTTATGATTGAGGAGGGGTGTTGAGATATTTGCAATCACACCTTATGTAGCCTCTTTGTATGAGGTAGTTTAGGCTAAAGACATGCAAGTTGTAGGAATCCCATATGCACAGAGAGGGAAACTGCTATCCATCCACCAACTGTAAAGCATTTTACTTGACTACCACTTTTTCTTATATATGATGAATGCAATATCATGATGCTTTCCCATTTTAGTTAGTGTCTTGGTCATTGTTAGTCTTATACACAAGATTGTGTTTATGAGTCCAAGCTTCCATCTTGGAACCTAATTCACTTGTGTAACAGGTCAAGTCCTTGTCTATGTAATCATGAGCTTAATCTTCATCTTCCATCCACCATAGCTACTACCATGCTCTAGATCCCGCACCTTTTCACATTTATTATATTGATAAATAAACTACATAATAAAATATTCAATATAAAATAAATAAAAATCTATTCTTAAGATTATTAATTCAATATAAAAATAATGTTTGCTAGTTTAATGAACCAAATAAGTTATCATCTATTTAACAAGAAATATTTCATAAAAGATGAGTAGACAGAAGAAAGAAAGAAGAAAAAGGGGAAAGAGAGGGGAGAGGTGAGAGAAAAGAGAGTGTAGAGAGAGAAGACTATATAGTATAAAGAAGAGAGAAAGTAGAGAGAGGAGAGAATAGAGAAAGTGGAGAGTAGATAGAATACAGAAAAGAGAGAGAGGAGAAAAAGTAGAGGAGAGAGGAGAGAAAATAGAAAGAGGAGAGCATAGAATGAAAAAATAGAGGCTAGCTCTAGAGAGTAGATTGGGGAGATGTTAGAACCAAAAATGGGCCCGACATTGGCTCTAGCACTTTAGGTGCCTCCTACACTCACCCAACAACCCCACGGCCTCGCGCGGGCCAAGAGCATATAAATAGTATAAATTGATTTATTGAAAGAACATGTTTGCAGATACAATCTCTAGATTATACTCCAACATTGTCAAAGCATTTGGGGTCAAAAGTCTACCGTGAAAGTAAGAGACAGTAGGATCAAGGGAGATTCAAGGAGAGGAGTAGAGAAAAGAGAAGGGGTTCAAAGAAATAGGAGATGTAGAAGAAATTTGACAGAGGTGAATCCAGTCAATTTATTTTAGCATCTTCTCATACATGGAAGACAATAGCTCATAATCATAGTTCTTAACCAAATACATCCAAATAAGGGAGGGTCAAAGCCCAAGACACACTAAGACAATAGCTTAGCTCATTCACAAATATATAACATAACCCATGATCATAATCCAAGATCCATGTTACTGTCATCCATTGATAAGTATAGGTATTCACCTCAAAATGACATGTAAACTTCAAACTAGTAGTGGTAGAAGCCTTTGCAATTGGGACATAAATCAATTACTTCTGACAAATCTCTATCAAAGCCAATGAAGTACTTCAGCCCTGACATTAACCTGTCAATAATAGTGTATTTTAGCCCTCAATCAAAGCTTCAAAATGCATACAAATCCATTCATAAGCTCCTTTAATGAATGTCCAAGGTTTCCCTATTGTTTTGGGTTCGTATCCAATAAATACATGCATTTAGATAACTTGTAATCTCTTCCAAATTGAGTGAGACTATGGGCTGCCCTATTTATGATAGTTTTGAATAGTCCAAAACAGCCCATAGACCAAGAAAAATCACTCCTTTGGCTGTTCTAAATGGTTCACTAGATCCCGGGGGCAAGATTTAAGCTTTTGGGCATCAAGAAAGCCCTATGAATGGAGATGAATCAAGAAGAAACCTTGTTGGTCATGGATACTCTATTCTTTCCTATTCAAGACAGCACCATATCTTTACTCCTCTCTCCCCAAAATGCATATAATAGATACATCTTACCTTCCCCTCCTTCATCTTGCCTGTTTTCTAGTGGAACTCTAGTTACATGACCTTGGTAGCTCCATCTATGGTCCAGCTTTGTCCTTGTCTTGCTCACGCAAGTGATTTGCAACACAAATCACATTGACCTCCTTGTTCACTCCCACATAGCTCAAAGTTATCAAACAGACACACTTCAGTTACCTAAGTCACTAATAGGTCTTATTCCATGTCCTGTGCTCAAACCTAGTTGACTTGCTGAACTTAGTGACTTCCAAGCAAAAATGAACTTAAAGAGTCATTGCATTCTATCACGTGACCTGTCCTGAAGTTCTTGTAGAGCAAGTATGCAGTTCTTCATGATCCACAACATCTCCATTTTTCACATTGTAAACATAAAATCATGTGACATCCACCCCCTCCTAACCTACACATCCTCCGACATGTGCCAAAGTCTTATGGATTTGCAATGTCAAAAGAAGTATCCTCTACCATGTCAATATCTTCATCCTCTAACTCTTCTTCTTCCATATTTTCATGTTCATGCTTAGTATCTAACTCTTGCAACTCATATGTTGAAGACTCTCTACATTTAAAGAGCTTAATATGTTTGCCAGCCCCACTGGAATCCTTAGAGCTATCCCATCCATCTCATTTAATGCATAAGTAGCATTGTCAAAAACAATTCTTACCACATATGGACCAAGCCACCACTTTGCCACCTTTCGAGTAGCAATATGCTGATTTTCCAAACTATTGTCATAAACCAACACCCAGTCCCCTTCCTGCATAGCTCGTGGTCAAAGTCTGTGTCACTTGTCAAACCTCTTCTTGTTCTTGATTCTTGTAGTTTTTAGCTTTTCCATGGCTATCTCAATGTCTTCAAGCCTTCTTTCTAACTCCCTAATGCATAGGACCAACAACTATTCTCTATTCAGACCCTCTTCCCATGGTAACACACTCCAAGGAGCAATAGTCTCCTCATTAAGCATGATTGGCTCTTGTCCATACATTAATTCAGCAGGCATTTACCCTGTAACTGAACTATGAGTGGTCCTATTGGTCCATAAAGCAAAGGGTAACATTTTTTGCCACTCTTTCATCGTGTCCTTGCATGATTTTGCTAATGCCTTAATGATAGGTTGATGACACCCTTTCACTTTTGCCATTTGCTTCTTCAAGATTATAAGCTAAAGTTAAAGCCAGCTTGATACTAAATCGGGAAAAGAAGTCATGAGCCTCATCCGCATCCAATTCTCCTCTATTAGCAACACTTTACCAACACAACCATACATACAAAAGATTTCTTCCAATAAGAATATGCAAACTACTTGAGTAATCTTTGTATTAAGAGCTCGACCTTCCACTTGATTTTTCAAGTCTCCTCGTGCAAGCACAAGATATCTCATATTCCATAATCATGTAGGCATGATAACCAAATCAACTACCCATTTGTAATGCATGGACATTGGATAAGTCGGTTGTAACTCATCCCTATGCCCTACCATGGAATACATCTGACAAACATTGCATGATTCCACATAATGCTCCACATCTTTATACATGTTCTACCACCAATACTTCTCTTTGATATTGGAAAATGTACCCCAAACTCCTCTATGTCCAACCCATAAGCTTTCATGAAACTCCTGCATCACTTGTTATTGAAAAGGCCTATCTCCCAACACACGCATTGGAGCTCCTCTATTTTTCTTTGCATGCTTCCATAAATATTCGTCTTTTAAGAAAAACCCATAAGATTTTCTTTTAATCCTTTTGGATTTAGTTTTATACCACTCAGTCTTCTTGGTCATGAGGCCGAGACATTGGCCTATTTTTAACCAATCATCCTCATGCAAATCTTCCAAAAACTGTGTTCTCACTGAAGCATAACATTGATGATGATTTTTCTCTATTTCCCATCTCTTCTTTATGGCTGAGAAAGCTCTTTTCTTGCTGCTAAAATTCATGTTTCAACAGTTGTACCTACTATATTTGCTATTGTGACACTTGCACCTGCATTAATGATAGTTGTACTCACATTTATGTTAGCTATACTTGTTGTTTTCATATCTGTATCTGAAGTAACAACAGCTGCATACTCATTCCTTGCTATCATAAAGTCATTTTGAGCACCTATCATATCATCCTCTTCATCTTCAAACCTTGCACGTGAAAGCATGTTAGCCATAGGGTTTTCTCTACCTGCAATATGCTGAAAACCAAGGTTAAGGGACTTTACATATGCAATCCACAGTAACATAGCAATATCAGGAGTTGAGCAATTCACTATCATGCCCAATAGAGGTAGACAATCAGTCTCTACCACTACATGAGCTTCCATAAAATATTCCCTATCACACTTAAGGGCTGTCATTATATCCCAAAGCTCTCTTTTGACTTGAGAATACTGCCTTTTTTATTCATTGAGGACCTTTGCTCCAAACCAAATTGCATATCTATTCCCATTAGCATCATCTTGACCCACTGCCCAACCAATTCCAATTCGACTTGTATCCACCACGGAGATAATGATAGGCTGCCCATTCTCATAAATTTTCCTCTTTAATGTTGGAGCTAAAATCAATAAGCTCTTTAACTTTTGAACTGCTTTCATATGCTGTTTAGCCCACCAAAACTTTTTCCCTTTTCTCAAGAGTTGATATAAACTCTCATCCACATGAGCAAAATGCAGAATCTATATCAAGTAAAAGACACATGTACCCAAAAATCTTCTCACCTCAGATACATTCAAACATGTCCCCCGAATCCTGCTTATCGCATCAATCTTCACTGGTGAGGGTTTTCTTCTGTATGGTCTACACAAGTGCCCAACAACCAATACTTCCTCTACTCCAAAAATTGACTTTTCTCTTGACAGAGTCAAATGCACTTCTTCAAGATGGCTCAAAATCCTGTCATAATCAACAATATGATAAGCCACAAATCTTCTACATCCCTGCTTATTCAACTCTTCATTATTCTCATGGATATCACACCCTTTTATCGACACATCATCAAGAAAGGGTAAAGTCAATTGAGGGATATACTCCCTCAAAAATTTATGCATAGGATTCATCATATGTGCCACTGAATTGGCCTCCCTATGGAAGCATACACATCCTAACCAATCCAAGTGGTGTCTTCATGGTAATGATACCCCAGCTTTCTAATGCAAGTTGGAACTGATCATATCTTGAATATAAATCTCCCATAGAGTAAATTGCCTTGCCTACAAATGCTTTTGGAAATTCATCCACTATCAGCCCTTATCCAATATTCCTTATGGTGACCTTATTAACTGATTGTAAATCCTGTATAAACCTTAAAGAACCATTCTTCTTTGGAACAATAAATCACCGATTTGAATATGGCGCTAAAGAGGGCTCCAAAATTTGCATCCTAATCTTCTCATTCAAAAGCTCCAACAACTTAGGGGAATATGTCCGAGGTACTGATATAGGCTTTAAATTCCATGGCACATGAGGTACTGTAAAGATCACCATAGGTGCAACTATGGTTGGATCAACACATCCAATTTCATTTGACTGAAATGCAAAGGCTTTCCCAAGCCTTGCCAACATTTGCAAGAAAAAAGTTGTTTCTATAGGCAAAAGAAAGCTTGTATCACCAATTTTCAGCTTTTGTAAAGTTTTAGTTTTAAATTTATGTCTACTCCATGTGGATCCCACAAACTAGGCTGTTGAGACACTTTTTCAACCAACCCATCACTTTCAAGTGGTAAAGGTAAAGCCACATGCTTAACCTTCTTTGTAATTGTTGTGTACTTTGTATCCACCCTTGCGTTAGCTCTCTTTTGCAACCCATGTTGTAGCCCATAACATTCATGCTCAACAAACTCTTGAATGACTTCATACATCTCTACAATACCAATATAAATAACCTCTTTTTTACCCCTATTTTCAGCATTAATTGCTCTACAAAAATTTCAGCCATAGTATCCATATCAACCAGCCCTAGAAATAACCCTCAAATACCTTCATTTGTACCCATCAAACCATATGTCTTCAGCTCTTTTTCAGCCCAATCTACATATTTCTTTTTAGCCCTGCACATGGCTGAAATATTCTTAAAACTTCCAAGACTACATGGTGTCCATTCTTGCAATCTAGACACAAACACAGTTTCCCCCTTTCTTGTAGGCATAATGATCTTCCTAAAGGCACTGACATAGCCTCCACTTACAGTAGTGCTGTCCAAAAACCCTTAAACTATCGTGCATTAGGTGGCATAGGATTATCGTGCACCCTATCTTGATTGTGAGAATGATTCACACACATAGTGAGAAATTGTACTGCCTTTGTATTGTCCTTACTTCATGAACCATCATCCAAGGCTTTTATTTCCATCTTGATTCGAAATATAGGGTTGTCCCAAAATCACTGGATAGCTACATGAATCTTGAAAAAAAAAAGATATTCATCCCCAACATCTCCAATAGTCACGAGTACATTCAGACAAATTAAATAAAGATCCCCTGATGAATTGTTGGTTGCATGCATGCGTTATCTCGGATCTACATCAATCAGCCAACCTCCATTCTCATACAAATTGTGTGCCATAGCATTGATTTCAAAACCATGATCCAAGAGAGCTATGCAAGGTGTCTCTCTTTCCCCCACTTTAACAATTGTCTCTGTTGTAGCACGATCCTAATACGTTCGTGAATAATGACTGCTTGGAATAAAATGAGCATCTTCTTCTTCATGTACTTTTTAATGGACTTCCCCATTATACATAGCCTTCTCTCTATGCTTAGTGTTGCCCATAATACCATTTTTAGCCACAAGCTTGCTGTCTACACTCCCATTTAGCCCATTTTTAACATCAGCATGTTCCAAAATAGCATTGCATGCATTATCATACTCCCTCTGAAGTTGTTTCTTTATGTATTTGTCAACATGTATCAATGCTTACAAAACTTCACCATCAAATTGTCTTTTTCGTTTCAGCATATCAATGATTGCATTATGAAATTCACGCTTCGCGATTCCAAGAACTTTGCCAAGTGTGAATTCCACTCTACTTCCAAGTATGCGTTCTTCCAAGACTTTTTTAAGGTTTGTAGCAATCTCAAGATCCGATTGTAGCCTGTAACTAGTAGGCTGCTTGCCCCTTTTCTTCCCTTCTTATTTCTTCTCTTGAGATGCATCCTCCATAATATGCTCAAGTATGGCTTTTTCAATCTCTTTTTACTACTCCATTTTACTTTGTGTTATGCATTGATTTGCTTGAAGAGGAAGGACCAACAGTATCCTCATCTCTTCTTCTCTTTTCTTCCACAAAAGCTTCTTGATTATGAACCTCAGCCAAATAAGCATAGGCTGAAAATGGATCCACTAGTGCACTCCATCTTGTTCTCCCTTGTTTACTCTGACTTGCATAAACCAATTCAGACTTTGCTTTTTTTCCCTTTTCCATGCAATCTAATGCCTACATCCAAACACAAGATTCTGCTTCAGCCATGCCTCCTTTATGAGCTTCTTCAATCCTTTCCATTCTCAATCCATATATGGCTTGCTGTATCTATGGCAACAAATGTTGTCCTTGCTACCATCTCTTTCAACCTCTTTTGCATGCCACCATTTCCAAAATTTGGCTCTATTGGAAGACCAGTTTCTGTTGCATGTATTTTGCCATCTTTCCAAAAGACTAACCTTTTTGCTTCCACTTCACATGGGCTATACAGTCTTGCTTTTCATATTGTAAACTATCACACCAAATACATCTCCTCTTGTGTCTTTCTTTGTATCGTCTTTGGGTTGTTGCCAAACCCTTCTCTTCTACCTTAACATCTAGATTTTTGACCTTTGTGTTGATTTCTATCAAATGCAGCCTCAAATCACACATGCCTTTGATTAATTCATCCCATAGCACCACCTTTAAGAGCCGCGAAGGACCAACAGGTATAGCCAATTGTTTTGCCATAGCCACAAGTCCCTTAGCTGCAATTTCAGTCTCGTTTTGAGCTAACAAGTGTAGTACTTGTACCCCATCTTAATTTCATCCACTCTCTATTTACCAACATATGCATTGCCTCAGTTACATTAGCCTAATTTGATTGCAGTCCCGTTTTAGAAGAGGCATCTTCTAAAATAATCAGACAGCTTCTCCTCCAAACTGGGATCTGTAGCCTTGAGAAACAAATCAAATTTTTGACTCTCCAATGATTGCTACTCATCAACACCCAATTGCGCATACCGATTTTCAAATTCATGAAGAAAAGTTATAGCAACTAACCCTTTATTGGGATTTTCAATCCAATCTGTAAATGTATTTTTAATTACCAAGCCTGCATCTTCCAAGAAAAACTCTTCTCTCAAAGCTTCTTAAAAGCTGCTCAATTAGCATATCTTCTATGTAGTTCATTAATCTGGTCATGCAATGCATTCATGGCCAAATGTGAGAAATACTGACTCCATGCATACTATGGTACCCCATGAAACAACATCTTTTCTTCATACATCTAGATGAAGGCTGAAACATTTTGATCCTTTAACTACTTCAAATCCTATCCCACTACCTACAATGCATTCATAGCTAAGGAATCAATTATTTTTGCTTCCTGCTAAGTTTGCATTTGCTATTGTAACAACAACTACTATTGTTGTTGCTACAGCAACAAAGCAATCATCTGTTGTTGTAAAGCATCACCAGCCCTTGAACCTATAGAATCCCCCATCTTTACACACGCTGTAGATCTTCACGTCGGGTTCACCACTGTCAGAGCATTTGGGATTGAAAGTCTACCATGGGGGTAAGAGATAGTAGGGTGAATGGAGATTTAGGGAGAGGAGTAGACAAAAGAGAAGGGATTTAAAGAAATAGAAGATGTAGAAGAAAATTGATAAAGGTGAATCCAGTCAATTTATTTCAGCATCATGTCATACATGGAAGACAACAACTCATAATCATAGTTCTTAACCAAATACATCCAAATAAGGGAGGGTCAAAGCCCAAGACACACTAAGACAATAGCTCATCTCATTCACAAATACATAACATAACCCATGATCATAATCCAAGATCCATGATGCTGTCATCCATTGAGTGCTATAGGTATTCACCTCAAAATGACATGTAAACTTCAAACTAGTAGAGGTAGAAGCCTTTGCAATTGGGACATAAATCAATTACTTCTGACAAATCTCTATTAAAGCCAATGAAGTACTTTAGCCTTGTCATTAACTTGTCAATAATAGTGTATTTTAGCCCTCAATCAAAGCTTCAAAATGCATACAAATCCATTCATAAGCTCCTTTAATGAATGCCCAAGGTCACCCTACTGTTTTGGGTTTGCATCCAATACATACATGCATTTAGATCACTTGTAAGATCTTCCAAATTGAGTGGGACTATGGGCTGCCCTATTTATGATAGTTTTGAACATTCCAAAATAGCCCATAAACCAAGAAAAATCACTCCTTTGGTTGCTCCAAATGGTTCACTAGGTCCCTGGGGAAAGAGTCAAGCTTTTGGGCATCAAGAAATCCCTATGAATGGAGATGAATCAAGAAGAAGAAACCTTGCTGGTCATGGATACCCTATTCTTTCCTATTCAGGACAACACCATAGCTTTCATCCTCTCTCCCCAAAATGCATACAACAGATAAACCTTACCTTCCCCTCCTTCCTCTTGCCCTTTTTTAGTGGAACTCCAATTGCATGACCTTGGTAGCTCCATACCTATGGTCCAGCTTTGTCCCTGTTGCTCATGCCTATGATTTATGGTGCAAATCATGTTGATCTCCGTGTTCACTCCCACACAGCTCAAAGTTATCAAACAGACACACTTCAGTTACCTAAGTCACTAACATGTCTTATTCCATGTCCCGTGCTCAAACCTAGTTGGCTTGTTGAACTTAGTGACTTCCACGCAAAAATGAACTTATAGAGTCATTGCATTCTATCCTGTGACCTGTCTTAAAGCTCCTATAAACCAAGTATGCAGTCCTTCATGATCCACAACATCTCCATTTTTCACACTGTAAACATAAAATCCCATGACAACATGATGCCCTTTGCGTGCAACTCCAAGCACATAGAGTATCTAAACATATAGGTGACTAGAACCTCATAACACAAACAAAGGGAGTACCTTGAGCTTATCGTTGTGGCCTCACTATGGCTCTCCTATATCCCAAGGATTGGCCTTAGGATGCGTTGTCTCAACATATGACGCATACGCACAAGGTCCACTCTTCACAATATTTTTTCTAAGAGATAATAAATTCCTCACCAAATCAGTCCCCAAGGAAATAATTATATTAAACATATAGCATAGGGAGCCTTACACTCATCATGGGTCAATAGTTTGAAACAAAGAGCTATGCATCTAGGATATAGTTCTCTTTATACCATATTGATGCAATGTAATGCAAAGTGGATGTCTTTGAGTGCACAAATATTTTACTTAAATGAAATCAGCATTGTGAATGTTCTTAAATATTATTTTTATGATTTTCTTCCACTAAACTTTGCTACAGTGGTAAGACAGTGCTACAGGACTACTTCGTGCCATTGAACCTCTTAATACTTAAAATACAATTGAAACCTATATGAAAACCACATCAAATGAATGAGATTTTGAACCATATTTAGCACATAAAAGCCCCTCTCTCCTTACCATTTAGGGTTTTTTTTGTGATGGGTAGGTTAAGAGGTGTGTCCATATATGTTTCTTCATAAGGTAAGCAATAAATACACACTAAAATATTCAAATGGAGATAGGCTGAGGCAAATCCTCATGCCCTAATTCCACCATACTTTTACATACATAGCCCTAATTTTCTATAATTTTCCATGCGGGATATCTTTTTTTTCTCAGTTAGAACTCAATTTTCTCTATTTTTTACAATGATTTATAATTATAGTTTTGGTTTTTTGTATTTTTTAATGTGAAACACTTAAGAATAATGTGATTCATTAATACACCCCATTTTCCTTGATGAAAACATAATTTGTCATGATGGAGCTCATAAAATTGACACTTTAGCATAAAATCACACTTTTTACGTGTTTTGCATGTTTTGATGAATAAAGTATACAAATGATTTAGACTTTCTATTCATTTTGATATTTTTGTTAGAATGAACCATTTTCAAATCCTAAAAATTAATTTCAACCATAGGAAACCAATATGCATCATAAAACCAAGAGGAGGCCCACTTACTCATAAAACCACATATGCACACCTTTTAATTCAAAAATGAGAAGTTATTAGTGCTTGTTTACAGCCGCTAATGCTTCCTTGGTGCTTCCTTGATCTATCTCTCGAATTCCATTTTGAATTGGCACCCATTCCCCCTCAATCTCTCAACCCATATGGCTCACGAGAATTGGAGCGATGGAGAGCAAAAAATGATGGAGCTGAGGCTCAATAGTAGGAAGAGAATGGTTACTGGTCAAAATTTTCCATTTTTGGAGGATTTGAGGAGGTGGTGAAAAAATGGTGCCCCCTCCCTCCCCCCGTCCCAATCACATTTCATATTTTGAGTTTTTCCTCTCTTTAATCAAGATTACCATTAAACCACAACTTATCTAGTTCATTTCTTTGTGTTCACACTTGACCCGAGGTGGTTTCGACCCAGTTGAGGAGGCAAGTAGCCTCAAAATTTGGATCTGATTGGATGGGTGCCTTTCTGGCATTGAAATCTACCTCCCATTTGTCACTTGCTTTCTAGCTTCCAAATCCAATAGCTGCTTCATAACACTAAACCTTGCAGCCATTATATTGAGGGTCAAACAAACTCCGATTGATGATGAAAACTTGCATTGGATTTCTAGCATCGAGATGTATTTAGAAAAACTCTAGCTCATCGATCCACATACATTTCATTTTCCATGGAAAATTGCTCTTTTAAGCCTCCTCGGTCACTTTTGTGCTTTAAAATTGACTCCAAAAATCTACTCTCATTTGCAACCACGAGATAGGGCGACTTAGTCAATTGAATCTACAAATTGATTTGCACATAAATAAACCATAAAGAGCATCAAGCTACTACAAGAAAAATACAAAACAAAACACAAACACAACTCTTACACTATCCCCTTAACAAAATCAAGACACAAAGATCCACTAGGGATAGGTCAAGCTTAATTGGACAGAGATCCAGAGCTAGTCGCTAACCAACCTCTCCAACACAAACCAACTAAGAAGAAACTATGAAAGGAGTCATCCTAAGTGGTAGTCTGATGTGCCAATTGGACCTAGGACAACTGGACCAGGAGCTCTTTCTAGGCAAGGACTGCTATAGCATGGCCTTTTATTTTTAGATACTTTTTATTTATCACTTTTTTATACTTCGGGACTTGATACTCAGACTTGTAAAAAGGAGGGAGCTGAGTGTATTGTGACCCAAGGAGAATAGGGCATCAATCCTACCTCGGCACCCAAGAACCTACCAATCTCTCGCAAGGTGGCACTAAATCCTTTTTCTTTCACTCAATTTTATTTTCACTCCAATCATCCTTATTTATTTTTTGGCTCAATGTCACCCCCAGGAAGACAAGGCATCGACAATGATCATATGCTCTTGGAATTTTTCTTTCTTTATTTTCTTATTTCAGAGTTTAGAACCCCTTTTTACACACCTTTGTATACTAGGTTTTCCAAAAATATCTATCATTTTTTTTTAAAAAAAAGCAAGCTTCCCTAGCTACCTCATAACTAACAAGGATTCCTAGAAATAGCTGCCTACCAGGGTAGCAAGATAGGGTCACTAAGGGTTGCCTCAAATCAGATCTTTAAAATGCCCTATAATGGCTTTACAGGAGGCAAACAATTTCTCAAACCTCCCCCAAATATACCAAACCAAACCCTAGGACTTCATGCCTTGACTTGTCAATCTCCAAAAGAAGAAAATTCCCCACAAACATATATACATTCACATTAAGGGATAAAAAGCTTGTAAAGGAAGAATAACACTTGGACTTGATTGTAAGAAGCTTTTATGAAATAAGAGGCTCTCTTTAGGCACTTCTTTAGACCTGTCTGGTGCAACACTAAAACAAAAAAATTCATCTCTATCACATCAACATCATAAATCTTGTCCCTTGCATCTATTGCCTCATTTAAACATACTTGGTAAACCTCCTCAGTAATAATCACTGGAACTTGCAATTTCAACAGTTGAAGTTTCCTTGAGTGCCTCCAATCGTGTTGTGGGAGGTAATGCATTTTCATCCAATGTGTACTCAAGGTATGCATCCAAAATTATTCTCTTTAGCACACACCCAAAAATTAGACCGAATGGGATATCTACTACCGAACAATCAAAATGTAATATCCACAGATGTCTAAGCAACAACTGGTAGCTTAGCCTCGCAGCAAATTGAATAACACGAAAGTTAAGGATGTACCCAATATTAGTAACCGTCACATGCACTTGTGCTACCATTCCTTTTGGTTGCCTTAGGCTATCGTTAGCTATTTTTAAAGCCATTTCTTGACCCAGTACAAGATAGAGAAAGAGATAGAGAAGAAAGTTTGAGAAAATTAAAAAATGCAGAGCAAAGCGGAAAAGGGCGGTCTGACAAAAGAATAAGAGGATAAAAGTCCAAAAGAGCAAGGGCAATCTCAAAAGTCATGGCAAAGGCAAAGTCACATTTTAAAACGTAAAGGCACTCCAAAATTGTTGTAAAAAAGCGCCAGGCTCCCTCCTATGCAAGTTTAAAGAGTAGATGGGTATAGGTGAAGGCATAATGTAAATAGAGGGGAATGGGAAAAGAGGACCTTGGAAAGATGGCCGGTCATGTAAAAGAGGAGGTGGGTGCCCAAAGGGATGAGGGCATGTATTAAATCCAAAAAGTGAATAGAGAAGTGTTGAGAAATGTGCAATCATATCCACCATAGCCTCCTTGTATGGGACAAACAAGGCAAAGAAACATGCAGCAAATAAAGCCTTAGACTAGGTCATGTATGCACGGTTTATTAAAACCACGGTTGTTAAATACCATGGTCCCTTTCCACCTATCTCCACCTATCAATACCACCTATTGTAAGCCTATAAAAGGCACTCATCCCCACACTCATTCTATCAGTCATTATCAATCAGTTGTATTTGCATTATGCTTGAATAATATTAGTTGTTCCTTCTTGTCAATGCTTCTGCCTCATAATGATTGAGTCATCAGGCTCTAATTGAGTCATTCAAGTTTGAATATCTCGCTCCCTCCACTTTTCCTTGGATCTCTCACCTACCTCCATAGCTACCCACCTTCAGTGGTGGAGGACTTGAAGCTCCCAATCCATGCCATTTCAGCTCATGGTTTCTTCTAGGGACATCTTCTCTGACTCAGGGCGCTCGTCCTTATCATCTCAAAGCTTGACATTGTCACCTTTTCTCTCCAACATTGCATGAAAACTTAGTCGCTATCTGTTTGCACCTACAGTTCATTCATACAGGTTGCACAGTTCGTAGGTGCGACATTGCTGACGATTTGTATGGGGCTTTTGAAGCCTACTACCTAATCTTCCTCCCCATCAAATCTATTGCATTATAATCACTTGTACATGCTGCAATCATCAAAAAACTAGTTACCTACCAAAACCCTAAAGGGGGCAGCCATAACCATCAACCTCAAAGCTCAATTTTCCTATTTTATGTGGCTCAATATTGTCATTGACCTTGTGATCTACTAGAACACTGATTTTCCCAGTTAATTTACCACTTTGAATCAACAAGAAGAAGATGCAACATCAAGTGCCAGCGACATTTGCATCTCTTAATACTAGTGTTGATTAACACTAATCCTCCTGTGTCCTTTGGCACACTCAAATTCAACACTTCTACTGGACTATTCTCAATTCCTTTTTGCAAACTCCAGCATCAAATCAAGGAGGGGAAGAATCTGACTTGCAAGATCTTGGAGATTCCAACCTCAAGGGCATCATAGTCACTAAATCACATAGTGTCTCTTGATACTAATCACCTAGTGCTTCTTAGCACTTGTGCTCAACTGAAATTTGAAGTGTTTGGAGCTGATTTGTTGCTGATCTTGCAATCTCAAAATGGGAAAGGACTCACTGACATCCTGATTCAATGGTGTTGGATTCCATACACGGCAAACTAGGATCAAACTGATCCTAATGAAGAAAGGCTTGTGGTCAATCACAAGTGGTCAAGAGAAGAAACCAAGGGAAGCTGCACTTTTAGGTGTATGGGATAAAAATGATGATACGGCTCAAGCTATTATCAAGCTCAAACTTGATGACATCTACATTCATTATGTTGATGATTGTGAAACCTCTTACGCGACATGGGATTGATTAGAAACCTTATTTGGAGTTCATTCCAAATCCTCAAAATATGGTTTACTAATTGAAATTTTTAGGCTCGACATGCAAAGTAATACCTCACTTGCAACTCATTTGAATTATATGGAAAGCTTGTTGACACAACTTGCAGGAATCAATTTAAAGATGGATGAAGACATTTGCATTGGAGTGCTTCTCAAAAGTCTTCCACTGAGTTTGATAATGTGTCTACCACATTAATCAATATGCCAAAGCTGAAACTTGTGGACATCAAAGCCTCTGTCCTAGAAGAGGAAAATTAGATCAAGAACAAAGGAGAAACAAGCATCCCAAGAGGAGACCAACAACTCCTCTATGTGAAAGGGAAGAAGAGCATAGTCTATGACTTTTGTAAGAAATCTGGGCATATTGAGAAATTTTGCTATGCTAAGAAAAAATCTCAAAGAGCATATCTTGCTACAGTCAAAGAAGATGAAGACAACACTGAAGAATAAGGAGAAGAAGAACCCCAAGTTTAAAAGGATAAAACTCACTAGTCCCTCTTATGTAGCTCATTTTCTGATGATAGACTTTTTTTGTTTAACATGTGGACTTGCCTTATGTTCCCACCATAAGCTCCTAAACTCCTCATGTAGCCTCTGCACACTATAACCTCTACACACTTAGTGAGGCCTTGTAACAGCCTCTAGCTTTGTATGGTTGTTTTTTTGTTTCTTCCATGTCTACACTTAACAAGGTTCTATTCACGATAGCCTCTGTATACTCATTGTCTTTTTTGGTTGTGATTGAGGAGGGGTGTTGAGAAATGTGCAATCACATCCACCATAGCCTCTTTGTATGGGACAAACGAGGCAAATAAACATGCAGCAAATAAAGCCTTAGACTAGGTCATGTATGCATGGTTTATTAAAACCATGGTTGTTGAATACCATGGTCCCTTTCCACCTATCTCCACCTACCAATACCACCTACTGTAAGCCTATAAAAGGCACTCATCCCCACACTCATTCTATCAGCCATTATCAATTAGTTGTATTTGCATTATGCTTGAATAATATTAGTTGTTCCTTCTTGTCAATGCTTCTGCCTCATTATGATTTTCTATTTTCTCATTAGTGATCCTCCATAGCATGCATTCTCATTATTTTAACAAGAAGCTCATTCTTGGTGTGTGGCATAAGTGTCTCTCCTTATTCTTCTCTTCTTCTTCTTCTTCTTGCTTCCTTGTTCTTGTGCTTGAGAGAGAGTGTGTAAGAGTGTGAGGGAGTGAATGTGTGAGGGTGAGGGACCATGGTGGAGAAACTCTCCATCTTCTCCTCTCCTCTTCTTCTTTTATATTCTCTTCTCTTGTCTCGCATGCACGGCTATGGAGCATGGAGCTAGAAGGTGGAGGATTGAGTTTTCTTAATCTTGCATCTCGGATCGTGGAGCCACCGGTGTGCTTGAGGGAGGAGGGTACTTGATCAAGCATTGAGGTAAGCTCACTACACTCGTAGGCTTGAGAGCACGGATGGCTATGTGAGCGGTAGCCATTAGTATTCGGCTTGAAACACTTGAGCAATAAGCGATTCGTGGATCTTGGCAATCAAGAAAAAGCTCCCACATCCTGGGACCAATGGATTCGATCCTTGAGTTCTTGCGGGCTCGGAATCAAGCATTGGATGATTTTTTCCAAAATCAGTGCTTGAGGTAGACAGGTAGGAAGGAAGGGTGTTTGATCTTTGTTGCAAATAATTATTTTGATTTTTGAAGTTTGCATGAGTGGGTCTGATTAGCATTAGTGTTTGCTTGTGATTTGTAGAGATTTGTAGACATATAGGTAGGAAAAAATAGGGAAAAGGGAAGAAAATCATAGAAGGGTTTTGTGCAATAGTAGGCCTAAATTGAAGGGAAACAAGGTTGAAATCAAGGCATCCAAGGAGTGTTGGGAGATGGGGTGGAAAATCCTGAGAAAGGGGGAAGAAAGCTCATTTTCAGTTTCAGGGCTTTAAGAGAGAGAATGTGTGTACCTGCTGGAGCTCCAAGGAAAAGACGAGATGGAGCACACCGATTTAGAGGTTTTTGACGACTCTAGGTACATACAAACCTTCCTTAGCTCTTGATCATTGAATCTAGAAGTGCCTAGGGCTCAACATTAACTCCAGGGATCAGACAACGAATCAAAACTTGGCCTCATGGGTCATTTTTGCTGTTGGAATCAAACACGTCACATGGATTTTGATTCCCAGAATTGGATATTTGGACTGGGACAGTCCAATTCAGTCCACTCACACACCTACAATACTTCATCCAATTAGAAAACACTAGCCAGGATCTGAATCGAACAACTAGAATTGGACCCCACCCAATACACATGTGCATTTGATTCAACAAATCACCACAAACACAAGACTCGACTCAGAATGTTTGATTTTCTCACTTGAATAGGCCCAAAATCGGACAGTCTCATTCTAGGAATTGGACCTTTGATAATCAGACACACAAATCAAAACTTGAAAATTGACCAATCCAACACATCTTAGACTAGGCAGAGCTCAATCCACAGCAAGGCAACACCCCTATATGCATCTAGATATGTCGGATAACTCATAGAGCCTTAGGCTTCAAGATCAGGACTCAGCTACTCATTCGAAAGCCTTAAAGGACACAAACGATTCTATTGGAGTGACAATCTGAGAGAGCAAAATAGAAAAGTGCATTGCATCATATTGTTTTTGTCACAGTCATACACCTAAACAATCACTTGAATTGCACTCAAAAAGAAAGAAGTCTGATTTTGCATTGCGGACAAAAAGAAGCACCCCACAGACACTTGAACATACTTAAAATTGAGGACTAGCTGAACTAACAAGGAACTTGTATGCAAAGTGGTACCATCCTGCAACTATAAAAGAGTGTACTTAGCAATCATTTGAATGCAATGCTATTGTACTTTGTACTTTCAATCTATGTCTTTATCTACTCAAGATTGTATTTATGAGTCCAAGTTAATTAATCTTGGAACTTAATTCACTTGAGTAAGAGTCTTGTCTAGTCTTAGCTATCATGCTTTCTGCCTGTGATTTTTGACCTCCATAGCTAACCTTACTCTAGATCCGTGTTTTTTAGCATGGTATCAAAGCCATGCTCAGTTGGCTTTAGCTCTAAACATTGCTCCTCCAACTCTCCTCTCAACCTTAGCTCAGCTCAGCTCTAGAAGAAGTCTTTATCTCTTCACTCCATCTTCACTCTACTCTTCTTGACCTCCATAGCCATCAATACCTATGTCACTTGGAGGGTTGAGATCTCACACTTCAAGCCATATCTCATCAAGATTTATTCTAGGGAGTTTTTTCCTCCATCAAGATGCTTTAGGCCAGCACCATAAACATTGACGTTGCTGCTCCAATAACCTCACATTGTAGAAATCACTGCTCATTGTTTAGATATGTGCTTTTTTAGGTCATACAGCTAGTGGCACCCATACATGCTACGATGTTCCCACGAACTGAGGGCTTTTGAAGACATAGTCTAAGATATCTCCAACTCAAATCTTCTCCCAAATAATTCACTATGTTAGCCACACAAAGCAAAAAAAACTAGGCCTCTCTTATCGAAACTCTAACTATGGCAGCCCTAGGCATAAAAATTCAAGCTCGCTTTTCATTTCATTTTCTTATTCTATTTGGCTCAAATCTTGTTTCTATCGCTTTAATCTAGTGCTGCACTAAGGTTCCAACAAGATTTCCACATTAAATTAGCAAGGAGGGGAGGATTCAACATCAATCATCAAAGCATAATGTCTTTTGTCACTACTTCCACTTGTGTCTCTTGACACAGTTGGTTTCAACTCTTGTGCTGATCTATTTTCAAAGATTTTTTGCTACTCAAAACTCCAAAATGGGCAAGGATTCGCCCTCTTGCCACTTCGAAGGAGCGGGCTTTTACAAGTGGCAAACAAGGATCAAATTGATCCTTATGAAGAAAGGTCTTTGGCCAATAACTAGTGGACAGGAGAAGAAGCCTGAAGATGCTACTCTTGTAGCATTATGGGAAAAGAGTGATGAAAAAGACCAAGCAATCATCAAGCTTGAGCTTGATGATAGTTATAGCCACCATATACTTTGTACTTTCAGTCTATGTCTTTGTCTACTCAAGATTGTGCTCATGAGTCCAAGTTGATTAATATTGGAACCTAATTCACTTGAGTAAGAGTCTTGTCTAGTCTTAGCTATCATGCTTCTTGTCTATGATTTCTAACCTCCATAGCTAACCTTGCTCTAGATCCGAGTTTCTTAACATCACATAAGGTGTAAGAGACCTAGTTTGGGGCATCTAGAAATAATCAACAACTGACTCTTCACCTTCTCCTTTAGCTTCTATAGCTTCCTTCCTCCTTCTTCCCTTTTTTTTGTCTTTCTCTCTCGTCTTCTAATCTTTCTCTCTCTTCTTCTTCCTCTCTTTCTCTCTCTTCTTCTCATTCTCCTCTCTCTCCCCTTAGCCTCTTTCACTACACCATATATCATGAAATCAGGATCTGAAAAGTAAGTAGAAGGCATCGAATCAAAAGATTGAATTATCACTAAAGACACATGATTTAAGTAAACAATTTTAATTTGTCAAAACCAAGAATATGGCAAGTAGAAACATAATCATGAGGAGAGTGCTAAGAGAATCAACTACAACATTAGTATGTCTTAGCTGATATTGAATCATAGGGTGAAATTTTGGAGTAAAAGAAGCACATTTAATATGACTATGAGAAATTAATGGCTGAGATAGAATATGCTTTATTGAATGTTCATCAGTTCTTATTAAAACTTTGGAATCCATAAAGTAATGTTTCCAAATATCTAGATCATGAAAAATTGCCAAAACATCTTTATCATAAGTGTTATAATTTTGCTCAAACGGTTTGACTTTGTGGTTCTTGTAGGAAATGGGATGGTCATTCTGCATGAGTATAGCACCTAATCTTGATCCATTGGCATCATTTATGACTAAAGAAGGACTAGTTAAAACCAGATAAATGCAAGATAGGAGCATGAGTCAAGAATTATTTTAAAGAGTTAAAAGATTTTTTTACTAGACTCCCAATGGAAAATAATATTTTTATCAAGTAAAAGCATTAATGACAAAGAAATCAAAGAAAAACTACACACAAACTTCTTATAAAAACCAATTAAGCCAAGAAAAGAATAAATTTCATGCACATTTTGAGGAATATGCAAAATAATTTATAGTATGTACTTTCTTTGGATAAACACTAATGCCTTGGGTAGAAACAATATGGCCTATATATTCAATTTGATCTTGAAAGAATATGCTTTTGAGAGGAATATCATACAAGCGATTATCTTTTAGCAAAATCAAAAACTACTTTTAAATCTTCTTTGTTTGCCTTTTGATTTACTAAAAATAAAAAATAATAAAAACACAATTAAAAAATGCTAATAATCAATAAAATTTTTATTCATAAGCCTAAGAAAAGTTGTAGGTGCATTTGTGAAACTGAAAGGCATTACAACAAATGCATAATGTCCAAATTGTATACAAAAAGAAATTTTAACAATGTCAATAGTGTTTCTAATTTGATGGTATACAGATTTTAAATCAATTTTGGTAAAGATTGAAGCGCACTTTAATTTATCTAGTAGGTCATCAACACAAGTTATAGAATGAAGTACCCACCTATAGTCAATGCACATGCGATATGTTTTGTTTTTCTTTTCTATAAGAAGTATATGTGATCCAAAGAGTGATGAGCTAGGATGAGTAAGACCTTTATCTAAAAATTCATTGACTTGTTGAATTTTATTTTAGTGAAGTGGGCTATGCTTATAAGGTGCCTTATGTGGAGATGAAACTCCAAAAAATAGTTCTATCTTATGCTCTACCTCACCTCAAGATGATGGCAATTGAGGTTGATAGTCATTGGTAAAGCAATTCTTATAGGTAGCTAGAAAATGCTTTTATGAGGATGTAAGAAGTACAATCTCAAGATTTTCAACCTCGATGGCATAAATCATGCAGGATTCGCTTTGTTCCTAAGGACATGATTGGCCTAGTATGTGTAATCAAGGGGAATAACTCTAGATCAATATTGCCATACAAAGTGAATGCCCTCCTTGAAATTCAAAGAATATTGAATGAATGCGATAGTTAATATCAAGGTTATACTAATGGCAAATAGGTACACCTAAAAGGATATTAGAAGACTCTAAAGGACCCACAATAATTTTTTTTAAATTTATGAGAACCCCTAATAAGTTATTTTCAAACCTTTGAATTCATAGGTGCCATTATATTTGATTCCTTGAAAAGTAAATTTCACCTTATATAATGATGGAGTAGTTTCCAAATTTAGTCTTATAATTAGTTTCTTAGAAATAAAATCATGTGAGCTACCATCATTGTGCAAGATAACTACATTAGAACCTTGAATAGTGCCTTTCATCTTTAATAACGTATGAGGGAAAATATGCATACATTTCTTATCTTTAGTTGTTAGCTCTTGTTAAAATGAATCAGTAGTCTAATCAGGAGCATAGTTTGGCACTTCTTCTATATTCTGTGATTGAGTGTTGTTGTACTCATTGAGAGTGGATTTTTAGAGTCCATTTTTGAAGTGGAAGAGTGCCCAAGAGGTGTAAAAGACCAAATTTTCATTGAAAATAAAACAGCTGCATATCAATGAGCTAGAGATTTCCTATATAGAGTTCAATGCCAAGAATGCAATGCAAGTCTTGGTTTGTTAATCATAGTCCATTTGAACCCCCATTTAATCCCCGCAAGGTTTCACGTTATAAAGCAGCTATGTGATATTCGGGAGACAAAAAGTGCATGATAGAGGCAAGTTTATAGATTTTGATGCTACAGAGCTACTAATCTAGTTGAATTCTGAATCCGAGTTCGTTTGCCCCTCCAAAATGCAAAAATCCACTTTGTTTGCAATGAGAACATGAGAATATAAACTAGTTATTTTGGGTTTAAAGCCTTAATAAGATGATTAGAAGACAAACTTCCAAAATCTAAATTAGAGCGGGGACAAGAGGGTAGCAAAATGAAGAATTTTGATGCCATCCATCACTTCATTCAGATAAAAAAATAATGTACTAAATGAAGAGATCAATTTTTAGTCTCTCTCTCTCTCCTCTTGTTGTGTATTTCCATGGTTGATTCTATGAGAGAAGGGAGTGGGCCGACATGAGAGATTTTAATCATGGGATGATGTTGGAGTGTAAAGGAGCATAGATCGAGGTTGGAAGGATTGTCATGGCGTCGAATGGAATATGCGCGGGAGTTCGTGAAGTCACTCACCGGGACGCTGTCGTCATGTTAAGGGTTGAAGGTCTACCATCGGGGCTTAGTGCAGAAGAGGAGTATGGGATTCAAAGTTCAGGAAAGGGAAAAGGATTGGGGTTTAACAAGATCTGGGTTTTAGAAATGATTTAGATGTGGAACAAGAATTCAAGCTTTTTTCTATGTATTTAGCATACATGAATGGAATAAATAACTCTATCTTGATTACATCAAATGCCTTTGGATACATAATCCATAACATACAGGATATACTCAGATTCTTAATCCAAATATGAATATCAAATGCAAGCTCTAATGGCTTTTATTTCAAGTACATAGATGGATTTCAACTCTAGGGAACAAGTATTATGTTGGTAGACTTCAAATACATTCAAGATTTGGGCCAATGGTACATGAAATGAATTGAAGAAGAATAATCTTTACTTCAGCCCTGTTTTAAAACATAAAATTCCTGCCCATAATCAAGCTCAAAAAGAGTGCATAAACTCATGAATAAGTTCCTCTAATCATTAATGAGTAAAGTCCTGATGAAAAGAGGTCATTTTCTTCTATTACAACCACATAAATCTCTTGTTTGCTCATAAAAATGGACAAGAACAGTAGGCTGCCATGTTTATGACTGGTTATTTCAGCCCATAACGGCCCATACACCTTCAAAATCCTCACCCTTTGCTTGCCCCAAAGTCACTCAAGTACTTGGGTACAAGTCAGGGGCTTCATTGGACCATGAATAAGGTAGACAAAATGAGAGAAGACTTGCATAAGAGCAGGCTGAATACTTTTGTCTCAGATTTCCCCCCTTTTATAGACTGTCATACCATGCATTTTCGTTAGACCAAATGGATGGATAAGTGGAGCTCTCACCTTGTTTGCATCTTCATCTTCAGCTCCTGTTAATCTCCAGTTTTCATGCTCCAAAGCATGCACCATGGCTTCAGTCTCTCCAGTTGCAGTTAGGTTGTGTAGGCCCGCATTTTGTGCTGAAAAATGTAGGCTGCATTATCATGCTCAGGCCCAGGTCACTTTTTGACCTACTCAGGTCACTTGCTAGTCACATTAGTCCATTACTTCAGGTCCCCCATGAACCTAGTGGACTTTTGGCATTTTTCTTGAGTTCTAACCATATTTTTGCACTTGAATCAATGTGATTTATCCTACAAACTGTCAATTACTTCCAGCTGACCAAGTTGTAGGTTTCCATAGACTTATTTTTCTTCAATATACATGGTACAACTGAAAATTATATGCTAAATACAAAAGAAATTATGTAACTAAGTTGGTTATTGGGTAACAATGACTGAATTTTGTATGCAAATTCCTTATATAACTCCCAGTGAAGTTCTTCTGTGTTCATAAGAATCCCATGATTTATATTATGAACAATAAACTCTTTGACAATGCTATGCAAGATGGGAGCAAAGGATTAAGGAATCAATCTTCACAATCCTATAAACTTTGTATGCTCTTTTGATCAGAAGTTAGCTCCAATTTTCACTTTTTTTCTTGAAGATACCAAGGATCACAAACATCATTGTAACAAGATCTCCCATTATAGAAAACCACATTGGCAAAAAGTTTCATATGAATGACAAAACATAGGTTAATATAGAATGCCAACATCCTAGGAAAATTGGGATCATTGTTTTTTTTTCCTCATCTTCAGAAGCACGGCCATAAAGCCACCACTTAATGCTTCATAAGATATCTTTGCCATATGCTAAATCAAACATTTGTGTTTTGACTTCATGATGACACTCTTATATTGCATTAGAGTCGCTTTGGCCATCCTCAGTCTAGAATGACCACATAGCATTCCCAATCACAACCTCATATGTTATTGTAGTTCTGATCTTGCTTCACCTTGGTAGATCCTAATTTGATGATGATGACAATTTGGCCAACTAACTGTAGTAGTCAACAAGTCACATGTTGCTTTCGGGCCAATAGACAACCTTGTTTTTCACATGGAATACTGACACACAAAAAGTGACAACTTGTTAGACCAACACAAGGAAATGGTAACCAACTCCTAGCTTTCTCATGCAAACATGCACCATGAAAAATAGTGATGAATTGCTACTGCATCCTTTTTGTTCATGATAATAGCCCCTAATTCAAAGCTACTACCATCAGCACGCTTCATCATCTTTTCAAAAGCATGCCATCAGATCCCAAATACAATACAATTAAAATCACATTGAATCGTTGCATTTGACAATCGAGAGATATGTCAGCCTCATGTCCACATGTCTATCGCAAATTTGTAGACCCTTAGACTACAAGTGTTGGCCATCTCCAAAGCATGTCGAGTACTCTTCACTTATGCTAGAAAAATCTCTTATAGTCTGATAGACTCTACAATTTTTGACAATCTTGATATTTGTCAACCCCTTTCCACGTGACTCACATGTATGCTATAGTTACGATCATTATGAAGCCATTCATTCGAGTTTGTCTATTTGCTCTCATGTATCACAACCATCTGTATAGGGAGACGAAGAGGCTGATCAAGAGATTGAATTTGTTGTAATAACTACCATGATTATTAGAGACTGCTTGGAGCCCATCTACTAATGAAAACAAATTTGATCACCTTTCCCATGAGGGTCATGGATCCCCTTCCAAAAGCATTCCACCAAAAGCTCCATTACCCCCCCTTCTGTGTATGTTGTTGGAGGCTTGAACCCCCCTCTCCTATAGTCTCAGATCGTCACTCTCATCATTAGTCATGGTTCTTGGAAATCTAAGTCAAGCTTTCCCCTTTCTTGGCTATTATCCAAATCATCGAAATATACTTGTTACTCCTTCCTGCAAACAGATAACTTCCATCTTCCGAAAAGGAAAAATTGTGAAGCCCTTTCCTCAACTTGAATTTGTTGTGGTTCTCATGTCACTCATCAACCTTCCCCTCGTCTCTAATATAGAGCACTTTTTTTCCCCTTGTTAATGATGATGATCAAAACCAAAAAAAACACCACAATCCTCCAAAATTAGCCTTATCTTAATCAATGTTTTCTTTTTTATCTAATAATAGCCTCATCCACTTTTGTCACAGTTGCTTGACTAAAGGTCACTTTTCACGAGCATGTAGGTTGACATGAGTCAAGTTAGTGCCTCTTTTCCACTAGCAATCTTAGTTAGTCAACTGTAGCTCTAAACTCGACATCATAGAAATAAAGCCTCAAATATTTGATATACCTTCTTTGCCCTTGATCCTTTGCATATGCTGGTGGTTGTTGAAGATCCTATTCCACTAAAGCATCTCTCTATGAGACTTGAAAGGTTATTAGATATTTTCACAATATCTCAGATTACAGTCATGTTGACCATCTAGCTGCTATTCGAGCTAGTATTGATGGATTAAGAGAAATTATTGTCCATATGTAGAGGTCTTTGCCTTTCCAAGAGGTATATCCATTGTCACATCTTACACATTTGCTCTACTACTTCACAAACATTCTTCTCAATTGATTGCATAATGGACGGTATCCCCACACTGACATATATTGCTACCACTTCCTTTAATAATAATATCCCTTAAACATAGTAACTACTTCAACAATCATGCAACTCATGTGTGCCATGCAGCTCATGTGTGTACCCTGATGTGTGCAAAACCTACAAAAATTAAGTGAAACGATCGTGATCTGATAATGCTCTCCTCCAAATGTTTCCCTTGACCGCAAGAAAATATAAAAAATTTAGGTGGAACCAAGTAATCAAAATTTCATACTGACAATTCAAATTGAAGACACACACAACGGAAAACAAAATGAGTTCAAATTCTTGGCAAAAGACTCCGCCCTCAATTTCATAGTGGTGGGCGTGCAACGTCACAACATCTGCCCCCTCCAAACCCGCATATCCTCCGAATGGGCCACACCTACCCATTCTCATTGTTGCCAAGATCGACGATCAACGCAATCTCCTTATCTTGTGCAAAATCATTTGCAACATCCACATCCTCATCTACATAATCTCTTGCCTCAAATCCATCATAAAACTCATCATCCAACTCCTCAACTGCATAGGTTGCATCATCTCTCCTCTTGAACAATTTGATTCTCTTTCTTGCAATTGAAATCCGCAAGATCATACCATTAAGCTCTGCTAAGGAATACATATCATTTTCATGGACATCCTACACCAAATAAGGTCCAAACCATCATCTTAGAACGTTACGGATAGCACTGTATTGGTTGTCTAGATGTTGCTATCGTAGACTAACACCTAATATCCCTCTTCAATCTCTCTAGGTCTCAATCTATGTCTACTACCAATTCTAGCATCTTTGAGCTTCTAGAAAACTCTCTTAATATCCCTAGATCTCCTCTCCAATTGACAAATACAAAGAGCCAAAAGATCCTCTCTAGTCATCTCATCGTGCTGCCACGGTAAAGCACTCCAAATGAGTGTGCAAGTCTCTATAGGCATGACTGGTTTTTGTCCATACATCAACTGAGCTAGCATATAACTTTTGGTCACACTCTGGGTAGTGCGATCAGCCCATGAGGCATAAGGCAACAATCTCTAGGCCACTCCCATCCACCACATGCTTTGGCCAAGGCTTTCACAATCGGCGGATGGCCTCTCTCACTCTTCATGTTGCTTTCTGTATTATATGCTAAAGTTAAAGCAAGTTTAATACCAAGATGAGAGAAAAAATCCCTAGCCTCATTAGCATCCAACTCACCTGTAACTTTTGTAATTTTCCCAATGCAGTCATACTTGCAAATAACATCCTTCAACAGAAACTTACAGACCACTGAAGTAGTCTTCGTCCTCAATGCTCTTCCTTCCACCTGATTCCTGAGATCCTCTCGTGCCAAAACAATGTAACACATCTGCTACAATCCAATAGGCACAGTAATCAAATCAAGAACCCACTTGTAGTGAATATATAGTAGGTAAGTAGGGTGAAGCTTGTCTTTATGCCTCATTGAAGAAAAAAATTGACAATCAGTGCATGTCTCAACAAATTGTGAGATATCTTTATACATGCCTCTCCACTAGTAGCACTCTCTAATCTTCTCGTAGGTCACCCAAATCAGTGCATGTCTCAACAAATTGTGAGATATCTTTATACATGCCTCTCCACTAGTAGCACTCTCTAATCTTCTCGTAGGTCACCCAAACAACTCTATGTCTTGCCCAAAGACTTTCATGAAACTCTCTCATGATTCACACCTGTGAAGCTCTATCACATACAACTCTCAATGGCTGTTCTCCTCGCTTCCATGGATGCTTCCAAAGTAGCCCACTCCTTAAGAAGAAACCATAAGCTTTTCTCTTGATCTTCTTGAAGTCCGCATCAGTCCCTATCCACCCTGTCTAGACATGGTACTCAAATAATGGCCAATTTTCAAATACTCTCATGTATATAGAGACTCATCAAAGCTCTCCAAAAGCAGATATGTGACAAGTATGATTAGCATGCATGGCTAAAAGATCAGCCCCATCATCAACATCATCACTGCAAGAAAAATCCATATCATCATATCTTGCTCATGAAAGCATATTGGCTACTGGGTTATATTTACCTGTTATGTGCCTAAACTCACGATTCATGGACTTGATGTACCCAATCCACCTAAGCGTGGCGATTTCTAGAGTAGAACAACTCATGATCATACCTAGAAGAGGCAAGCAATCAGTCTCAGCCATGACAACACCACCAATGAAGTACTCTTTATCATTCTTGAGAGCCGTGGAAACTCCCAAGAGCTCCCTCTTAATCTATGGATACTTGTGATGCCGCTCATTTAGGAAAATTTCCCCAAACCGAATGGCATACCTATTCCTATTTGCATGGTCCTGGCCAATAGCCTGGCCCATCCAATGTAGATAGGACTAGTATGAACAGTGAATACAATAGGTCTCCCACACTCATAATTTACTTTTCGAAGAGTCGGATCATCTCTCAACAATCTCTTCAGGTTCTGCATAGCTCTAGTGTGTCTCATGTCCCAAAATGCTGCCCCTTCCTCAAGAGCTAGTAGAGATCATCTGTAATATGAGAAAAATGAGGAATCCAAATAAGATAAAGTACATAAGCTCCAAGAAAACTGCAAACCTTCAAAGAAAAAGAGCAAGTCTCTGCAATCTTCTCTATGGTATCAACCTTTACAGGGAAAGGCCTCCTGCCATAATAACCACACATATGTCCAACAATCAAAACCTCTCTTGGCACCAAAAATAGACTTCATCCCCGACAATGTCAAATTCACTTCCTCTAGCCTTCAAAGAATCCTCTCAACATATGTGATATGCATGGGCACAAAGTACCTGCATCCATGATCATCTAAAGTCTCATCCTTCTCTTTCTCCAAACCACCCTTGATGGGCAAATCATCAATGAAAGGCATGGTAAGCTCTGGAATAAAATCCCGTAAGACCTTGTTCATTCCATTCATCATATGAGCAACCGTATTAGTAGCTCCCTGTGGAAGCATACACATTTGGACAAGTCCTAAAGGTGTCTTCATTGTAGTCAAATCTCTACTCTCAAGGGCAAGCTAGAACTGGTGATAGCTAGAATAAAGATCACCAAGTGAATAGATAGCACATTTGAAAAAACCCTCAGCGAACTCATCCAGGATAGGTCCTGCACTGACGTTCCATACAGTGACCCTGGTCATCAGTTGTAAATCCTATATGAATCTGAGTTTCCCATTCTTCTTGGGAACTATGAACCATCTATTGGAATATGGAGCTAAAGATGGTTCTAGAATTCCAATCCCGATCCACTCATTCAAAAGCTCCACCAATTTAGGCAAGTGATCCCTAGGCATGGGAATAGGCCATAGATTCCAAGGGACATGCAGAATGCTAAGAATAACCATAAGCGTCACAACCCTAGGATCAACATATCCTATCTCATGCGGGAAAAAAGTGAAGGCTCTTCCATGTCTACTAAACATCTCCTCAAAACATTTCACCTCTTTTGGAAGCAAAAAATCATACATGGAAGAGCCCTACAAATAGCAGGTGGCCAAGTATGAACCAAATAGCAGAATTGATAGCCCTACAAATGATAACCAACTTTAAAATTGTAAAGATAAAAAAGGTTGAAAATCATACATATGTAATATCTCAAGATAAGATTTTGGTGGTCCTATTCTGTGAGCAACCCTTGATTTAAGTTTTACTATTTTCCTAGGTTTTAATGAGGTGGACTTCTGGCTCCTCCCCTCCTTACAGTTTAGTATATGAGCATTTGGTTGAGCAAGGTGGATTAATGACCTCGAAACTTGGTGAAGAGTCCAAGGAGATTTAAATCACATCAATATTCATAGGGAAGTAGTAGTGATGTCACTGAATGCCTTTTCAGTGCTTAGAAGCACTTATCTGAAGATTGAGATGTTTAGGTATTACCTTGTCAAGCTTGGTGAGACACTTGACTTATTACTGGGATTGAAGTCACACTTTTCGGTGAACTTATGATGTCCCTTGAGTGTTGGAGCTACTCATTGACCATGAACACACTTTAGAGTATATGCTTTAGTGATTAGAATCATTGTTAATACTTAGAGATTGAAAATTTTGAAAAATGGAAAAGCTTGAAGCTTTTTGGCTATGGCTGTTAGAAACACACAATTAGGGTTTTTCTCATAGCAGCCAAAAGAGGAGGAATTTCTCCAAACCCTCTTAGAGAGAGATGGCCCACTAGGGGGGCTTTGAAATCCCTATGGTGGCACCCATGATTACACCGTTATCAGCAAGCATGAAGTTCTTGAACAACATGTTGTCAAAACTACGCCAGATTTACAATTTCTGCAATGCTGCCCTCCGTGTTGCCTAATGTCGGCCTCTGGTGTTCTATGCCAAGTCGTCCTAAGTTAAGGAGAATATCTCTAGAAGAAGTCAAGAGCTGAAGTGCTCTCCTTTGCTCTACCCAGGTCCTCCAATAGAGGTGGGTCAAGCTGGCTATGGTGGAAATGAGGGTAAATGGGAAGACAAGGTTTCTTCTAGTGCACTTAGGTGTGAATAGAGGCTGAGGAAAGCTGAAGGATCAAAGATGGCTTTGATACCATGTGGAAAATTAGAGTTGGAAGCATGAAAGAGTGTGCACAAGAGGGACAGAGAGAGCTCAAGTACAACAAGAAGATCTTTCTTACTAAGTTGTTCAACATACAACTAGTACACTCTCCTCTACTATGAGTGCGTACTTTAGGCAGTTTATATAGCCTATGGAGAAATTAGGGGTAGGGTTTCCCTTTGCTCCCTTGTCCTCTAGTCCATTTACACCTAGCTACCCTTATCCTCTTCAATATAAGGAGAGTTCACATTCTTACTTCTCAACACTTACTATAAATACCCTGGTAAACACAAATTTTGTTGTGTATAAACAACACCTTGTAAATCTTTTTGCTAAAATATTTCAGCAAAGAACACTTTTTGCTGAGAATTCTTAGTACCCAAATTTTCATGAAGCATAAAATCAACAATTTCACAATACATTGCAAGAGAATGGATCTGTAAGACATGAAAACTCTTGATTTTTCAGTTTTCAACAATGCTAAAAGATCCTCCATAGTATCCAAGCATGACAACAGAGACCATCTACCATGTCTTCATCCTGTAAAAGACTTGCAAGCTTCAATTCTTTTTCTTTTCTCTTCAAAAACTGCCTGGCAGCTCTAGGCATATCTGTAATATGCTCAAAACACAAAGTACTTTTAGCAGACACACTATAAAAACTTGAGGAAAAATGACGCTGCCAAGAGGTGAGAGCTTTCCTTGTCTTGTACCACTATCATCTAGGCCCATCACAAATATGCGTCCTAGAGTGGTGCACATTGCTAGATATATCGTTATGGCCTCTCGTCTCATCCACTTGGAAATTAACCATAGTATATCCACTTGGAACTCTTTGCTTGTAATCCAACACACACTTTTAGAGATTTTGGGCCTCCAAACCCATCTCTTTCTAATCTTTGCATGGCTTGATTGGTTGCCACCACTCCTTCTATTTTGATATTCTTTCCTGATGTGACTGATCCATCTCAGCTTACTTGTTGCCTATCACTTCCCTTAAAGAAGATCTTTCTTCTAGATTCAACTCTAGGTGGATCTTTACCATTGTAGATCCCAGGTTACCTATTACCCTAGTTCTCAATGGTTGAGACAACCTCCACATGGTAGCATATATCAGCTATGTTTTGAGGCATCATCTTATTGTTATGATTTTGTTTCAAACTTAGACCACTGACAAGTTTCTTAACCACTCCGCTTCCCCCATTAGGTCTACACCCATTTCTATCTAGCTCATGGCTTTGGAACATGGGATTTGGCTACACTAGGATGCCAGGGTTCCTGGGCCTCAAGATCATTATAGTTAATGCCAGGATTCTCCCTAGTATACCTGTCATTCGCACCTCCAACATGACTAACATTCTACAAATGTTGCTAAGACAATGGTACCTAATTTGGCTCTCCTACTGGAAGAGGGGAATCCCTCAAAGAATCCTTATTCTGTTGATGATTGACACAAACTGTCATGAATTGGACAACCCTCTTTCCATCCTTGCTTCGGATCTATGGATAGGTAGACCCATTATCTAGAACCTTAGTCTCCATTCGAGACTCAACAATCAAAATAATAGGATAGGAACAAGAGTTCTACATAAAGAAATAGTAAGTCTCATCCACATCTCCAATAGAAATCTTCAAGTTTGGACAAGAAGTATACAAATCTCCTGCAGTGTTGTTGGCTGCATGCACGCACCAACCATGATCCACATCAACTAGTCATCTACCATTATCAAACAATCCACACACTATGACATTAGTCTCGAAGTCATGATCCAAAAGAGCAACACAAGGGGTCTCTGCCTCACCAAGCTTGACTATAGTCTCCTTAGTTGCACAAGCCTAGTGAGTATGAGAAAAATAGCCACAAGGCACCAATGTAGACGTGTCATCACTCTTTGCATATTGTAAGGGCTAAAGTAAAGGTTGAAGAGTCTTCCTAGACTGCATGCATAAAGCTCCATCTGTTGACTCCTCAGTAATCTCCTCATTAGAATCAAACTTCTCAATCTATAAGCCATAGATAATAGCCTCAACAACTACTAAAGCCTCTCAATGGATCATATATTGTGTCAGATCTTCAATAATTTGCCATTTTCTTTTAATGACGTTGATGATAACATCATGGAATTGTCTTTTGGAAATCCCCAAGACTTCTCCAAGAGTGAATTCAATTTTGCAGTTAAGAAACTGATCCTCAAGCACTTTCTTCAAGTCTGTAGTCATCTCAATGTCAGAAAGGAGCTTGAATCCAATTTGCTTTTTTGGCTTCGAATCCTTTGTCTTCGTCTGATCTTCTTGTACTTTTGGCTTTTGAACATCAGCCATACTCTCTTGTGGTCTTGAAGAAGAAGGTTAAGAAACTGGATCACTTCTCCTAGTCACCCTCTTCAAACCTTCAGGCTGATCATCACCTCTTTTTTGCTTCTCCTCAACAAGCACTTCGAATCCTTGAGATTTTGCCATATAGGCATAGATAGAAAAGACATCAACTCGATCATCCCATCCAGTCCCTTCCTTGATCTTATCACCTATGACTGAAAGCTTTTATGTTGAAGCTTTCTCCTTTTTCTTTGCATGAAGTGCAAAGGACCATAAAGGAGATTTTTCCTTAGACAATTGCTCTAATTGAAGGCCATAGGTAGCAACTTCTCTTGCCACCTGTTGCATCAGATAAGAAGAGCGCAAAGGAGACTCCTCTAACAATTTCTTCATACCACCCTTACCAAAATTTGGTTTGATTAGATGTTTTGTATCTCCAAAACATATCATCTTGTCTTTCCAGACTACCAACTTCATCCTTCTCCCCTCTTCAAAATCTTGACAGTCCTTTCGCTCATGATCTGGACTATCACACCAACGTGCAACAATAGACATGATCATTCTTGGGAGAATTTGCAGGGGTAGATGAAGTTGGGGTTGAAATTTGAGCTGGATTAAGCGACTGCTACTCCATTCTAGTCATCTTGATTTGAAGGTCTTTTACGTTCTTTGATATCTCCTCCACCATATCTTCGACAATCGGTTTTGTAGTTGGTCTGATAACCGTAGTAGGAATAGACATAGGCATAGACATAGGCTGAGAATTAGGAGAAGTGGATGATGCAACATGAGAAGTAGTTGTGGTAGGAGAAGACATTGCTAGTGGTGACTTCATCCCGTTCTGTAAGCAAGTCTTCCACGTCCGCCTCTTTGTCAGTGTAGAAACCGCATCGACAGCATCCTACCAATCCATCTTCAATCCCATAGGCTATGTATAAAAGGTCCTCTGGCAACTCTCCCAACTCTACCTAAATTGCAAGATCAACCGCTTTTAAGAATAACTCCACTTTCTCCGAGTTCAAAGCTCTTTGCTCTAGTGCATCCAACTGGTTGTATCGCTTTTCAAACTCCCGCAACAATTCAGAAGCAACAACTCCTTTGTTGGGCTGATAAACCCACTCTCTGAATGTCTTTCGTGTAGCAATACCATAATCCTCCAAAAAATATTCATCTTTGAGCGCTTTCTTGAAAGCATCCCAAGTAGAGTCTTGTACAAACAGATCTGTCACTCTAACCTGCAAAGCAAGCATGAAAAGCTCTAAGAAATAGTTGCTCCAATTGGTCGGAACTCTAAAGAAGCGCATTTGGCTTTCAAAGGATTTAATGTAGGTTGAAACATTCTGGCTATCAACTAATTTTTTATCACTAACCACAGCCTTGATTGCCTTGGTCGCACCATGTGTATGCTCCTATTCTTGATGCAACAAGCGTTGTTAATCCAACTGCTTCTGCTGCTGCTGCATAGATAATTGCATCTGCTGATTTTGCATCATAATGGCTGAAGAAAGAGTTTGTAACAAAGTCTTCATCTCATTGGTCAAAAAATAAGAATCAGTCGATGTTGAAGGTGGATCTCCCATCTCAATGATCAAAAGCGACACTTTTATGTTGCATTCACCAAACACTACAAGAGAAAGGCCCTATAGACGCGCACTGTACACGTGAAATAGCGGGTACATTTATCAACGCGTCTATTGGCACTAGTATATAGAATGCGTCTATATACCCGCGTTTTTAAACGCGCTTATAGATGCGAAAATAAACACACATATTTTTTATTTCTCATAAAGTCCCTAAATATGACCAAACATCTTAACAACTAGTATTTTTTTGAATACATTACTAACTTTACTTCTTTTTTGAGTATTACAAATATACATCCAATCATTCAAAGCTAATTATATATGCTACAATGAATGATCAATCTCATCTTCAATGAGATCGGCCCTTGCTAGACTATCTACCTCTAGGTCTATGTTACCAATAGGCAATGAAACAAATAATTCTATCCCATTGTTAGATGTATTGCTATGCTCAATTTCTTCATCATCATCTGCAACCATATTGTTATCCTCTTCTGTGCATCCTTGAACATCCTCGCGGGGATCATCTTGCATTGCATCATGTATATCATCGATCATGGCATCATCATGTGCATAATCATTGATTGTTGGATTATCATCAACTATCTCTATGTTGATAGCATTGCCATATATTGGTTTTGAACGATTAGATATGGGGATGATGTGCCACCATCGGTTATTGTTTACCATTGGGTGATACACAACCTTCATTTAAAAAACAAAAAGTAAGAAACTTAGATATTTATTGTATTTTGAGAATGTATCAAGAAGTATATATATGAAAATAAATAGGTTCTAATATACCTACTCGCATTGTTGAGGTAGTACAAATGTGTCATTCTTGCCTTGGTGAAATTTTGTAGAGTCAATCACTACAAAACCACTTGGATGATGTCTAATTGTGCAAATGCTCACCTGTTGTTACTACTTTTTTAAACCACTTCACATCTAGTACATATATAAAAAATCGCCTAAAGTCAAGCTTCAAAATATATTGGATCAAGCCACAATAACCTTCCATGGTGCCATTGGTATCCTGGAAGTTTGCAAGGATACCACAATTCTGGGTATTTCTCTTATCATCTATGCGTTGAGTTCGAAAATGTTTGCCTTCACACCAAATAGCATTGAACAATGTGCACTAGTAGTACATTGTTGAGATCATATTAATGATTTAGTTAAAGATGAAACATATGAAATTATTATATCATATATAACTAAAGATAATTTAATTATAAGTATGTCTTACCTTTGATAAGCAACCTCGTGCGTATTCCCACTCCTCTTGCGATATATCCATCGCCTCCTCTTTTTCCATCTTCTCCATTTCTTCATGTAGCCAATCTATATCAATATGGCGTGGAAGCGCACTTAAATGTTCTGGATATGGGACATTACATCCATGTCTAGCACGAAATACTTGCCTTTCGCTTACTCTTCTTGCCCTTGCTTCTTTATATAGTGTCACCCATTTGCTCATTACTTCGCTGTTAAGCACACAAAATACATTTAACTTACGAAGTTCCTCTTTCATTAGTGCTTTGCTCCTTCCTTTTCCTTGAGGTATTATAGAGGTCATCCTCAAATCTTCATCATCTTTCCATAGTCGTGGTAAAGAGGGGTCCACTTTAGTAAGATATTCAGAGATCTGTACAAGGGATGATTGCACTAACCAACCCTCAGCCATGCTTCCCTCAGGTGGTGCATTTTGCCTTACAATATCTTTTAGGGTTTTCATAAAGCGCTCCAGAAAAAACATCCACCTTGCATGAACTACTCCACAAATTGCGATCTCATCAATCAGATGTACGAGTAAGTGTACTTGAGTAGTCAAAATGGAGAGAGGAAAAGTTTCCTCCACCAAACAAACTACCTCAATGGACAATACTCGAGCCTCTTGCAACGTATTTGGATCGATTTCCTTCAAACTCACAAATCTACCAACATGCAATTGAGAACGATGATTAGTTTTGTCCATAAATTCAAGCAGGTTTACTATGTGATGTACCTAATATGTAAAATAAAAAATAAGTATAAAGTATACATACCTCGCGAGCTCACTCATCTTGTAAATGATATCACACACATCTTTCGAAACACAATGGGATATGCTAGTAGGAAGGATGAACTGTATATAAATATTCATATATTGTTAATTAGTCTACATAGTTACTCCACTAATTAATATATTTATGGTTATGAAAATCCTTACCTGAATCATTTTGTGCCAATCATGAGACTTCAAACCGGATAGTTGCTCCACACCTCTTTTCTTTTTCTTTATGAAGGCTCCCTTGAGGCATCTCATATATCCTGTGGAAGTTCGAAAGCTACATATCTACTACTTCACCATCTTTTCTTCGGTCTTCAACAACATCCAAGGTGCACGCTGTTGAGATGACAAGCTCAACGCATGCGGACATTGATGATGGACCGCCTGGTTAGATGGGTCCACACGTCTACACCTAGCACGTTGGTGGTCATTATGCATCTCACATGGCCACTGACTCATTAATTATTATATTCAGGTCGTTACACCTATTTACAACTGGCATAGTTATAGCGCCAGTCGACTAGTGTAGTCAGTTATGCATTGTTTGACTTAGTAGGACACTTTCCTTTTATGTTGTATCTTATCTATACTTTGTGTACATTGTAAAGAGTGTGGAAGAAGAAGAAGAAATCAGCAAGAAAACGTTTTGGCCTCCATCTCTCTTCTTGTCTCTTGAGTGAGCTTCTCCTTGTGCATTCTGTGTGTGTTCGGCGCAACATCTTGAGCAACCCCCTCCACCACGCGATTCTTGACACACGCGGGCGGTAACTCGATCTTTCCCTCTGGGTTCGATGCGTGGCCAAGCTCGTCTCATACATCAAATCCTATGTAAATCCTCCCTTACATTGACAGAATCACGAGCCTCGATTAAGTGATCCCATAATGTAGATGCAACATTCTTGAATATATGCATGGGGTCCAACAGGTGATTGAACTTGAGTTCATCAGTCCAATATGGAAGATGAAAAAATATAGAGAATCTAAGGCACAAACAATATATTATTTCTCGTTCTCATAATGGAGTGTACTTTAAAGACAAACAAAGAAGTAAACTAGTTATCGACTCATGCCGAGTGGAGGATGATCATTGACGTGTGTCCAAGTGTCCTTCCAATCTTGAATGGTCAGAGATTGTGGAGTTCTTCCATTAGTGGGGGGTGCATATTTGGGGTGGTCAATAGGAAGAAAACGATGATGATTATCATAGATAACCTTCTTTAAGCATGTCGGTCTAGAAGAAACCAGAGAGGGATCGCAAATTGGGCATGTATGATATCCTGATGTAGTTAAACCTATAAGAACAAGTGCATTAATGATGACATATATTTGATTAAGGGTAAGAATGAATAAAATAGAATATGCAACTACTTGAATACTCTCCATAGCCTGAAAAGTCATGCATGGTCCACAACAACATGCCCTTTAAAGTGATATCTCTAGAGGAAAATGATACACTCACATCTTACACCTCAATACCTCTCCATAGCATTTCTAGCTCCTCGATCAAAGGCTCTAAGTAAACGCCCATGTTTTTTACTTTGTGTTTTCCAAGAATCAAAAGGGATAATATTACATGTCCTTTTTTTATTACCATGGACGGAGGGATATTATAGTTCACCAATACCACTGGCCATACACTACATGAGGTGCTTTTGATGACAAATGGATTTATTCCATCTAATCCTAGACCAAATATCAAATTTCTGGGCTCTTCTTTGAAAGTAGGCCACAAATTGTCTATGTGTTGCCAAGCTGGTGTGTTTGAAGGAATTCTCCACTTTCCATCACTTGAATGGTGACTAGCATGCCATGACATGAGTCTCGCAATAGATTCACACTTAAACATAAGTTGAATACGTGGAATAATAGGAAAATGTCGCAAAATCTTACGAGGCACATCCATTGATTTCATCTCCTGGTTGTATCTTGGTTCACCACAAATAGGACATTGTCGTGTAGATGCATGATCCCCACAAAACAAAATGCAATCATTGACACATGCATGGATTTTAACGTAATCGAGACCTCCAAGAAATGTCAAGAAACGCCTTGCTTGCTCCCTTCTAGTCGGTAATTTATTTCCATTTGGAAGAATTTGTGATAATAACCTGTATATATTGTGCAAACAAAGTTAACAAACCGCGAATATTGTCTAGAAGCATTTATGAATTAATATCAAATGATACATACTTCAATAATTCATTCAAGCTAGCATTACTCCATCCATAAATGGTTTGTAAGTTCAGTATCTCGAGAGATACACGTAGAATGGAGTAGGTGCAACCTTCGTACAATGGAGTTTTCGACGCTATGTGTAGTGGGTCATCTGTCTCTCTAATGGCACCCTCCCCTCGAACCTCATGGGAAAATAAATCGTGCACCATGTTGTCCAAAATCTCTTCCTCCAAAACTTGATGGGGCATTTGAA